>NC_072740.1:132173668-132473668 GCF_026930045.1 Uloborus diversus
TCAATATAGATCCCTAAATATTGGGGGACCTAGGATCATATAAAATGCTAAATTTCTTATTTTCTCACTAATTCTCTTTTTCGCTCAAACATTCAATATCTTAACTCTGCATGTTATTTTGAACTTTTTTTTTTTCAATTGGAAGTATGCATCTATAGGATTAACGGTCGTGGAAGTAGGGATCTTGCAGGTTAAACGGGGACAAGCTGTATATACCTTTTTGGCTACTCAAAATAGAATAGAAATTTGTTGCTAGCTGCTGAAATTTATTTAACTTCATTGCTTTTTCTTATTTTGAAATGTTTTCTTTTTAAATATTTGCTTGATTTTACTAGAGTCCGTGTGTATTTTAATTTTACCGCTGTAGTTAATATAATAGAAAAGTTCACTTATATACTATGGTTTTTTTAGATAGGATTTTTTTTTTTACTCTGTCAGCTTATGCTTTCGGTTTCAATGAATGCAATTTGTATAAAGCTAAAGAAAACGCAATAAACGCTCAACTTATGGGGATTTTATGAATAATTTTTATATAGAATTAGGGGCAGATAAAAAGACGATATTTAAAAAAAATGGGTCATTTACTGTACAAATTGTCCACAAAACTGAAGCTTTAAAATCATAAAGGTTGACTCGGCCGTACTAAAAATCATAGCAAACATTACGTTTTTTTTACATTGTGTTTCATTATAAGTGGTAAAATGAAAGAAAGATAACGTCCACAAGTTTTAAAAATAAAGAATTTGATTAGACTTTTGGAAACAACGCTTTGAAAGAATTTCTCCATCACAGTACAATGCGATGTTTATTATAGTCATGTGGCTGTAAAAATGAAATGACGGAAGAGCGATGTGCAAAAACATATACATTAACAATGTGTAAGCCAGTCTGCTTTTTATTCGTCTTTCAGATCTAAATCGGAACGCTATGCATTTGCATTAAATAGATTTTTTTTTTAGAATATGTGTAGAATATTACAAATAACACAGAAAAAAGAGACGAAACGTTCCAGGAAAATAATGCGCAGCTAATGTGTCTAATTTTTGCCAACAGCATATCTGGCAGAAACCAGAAAAGTTTTCCGCTAAAAGTTGATAACCTTCCTGACATTAACTTAGAATCTTCAGAAACATTCCGAGACCTTTTCAGTCAAAGACTCGTGTTTCTGTGCTAACTCAGAAACCTTTAGTGAAAACATAAATATGTATATTGTAATATATTGGCACTTTCCTGATCTAGGGACGCTCTTAAAGCATCTCAGACGGACTTGCAAGCAATGCCTTCAAAGCTACAATATCCAAGAAAGAAACCCTTGAATTCTTGAAACGTTAAACCAAAGTGAATAAACAATACGGTATTAACCAGCAATTTTTTTTTTTTTGGGGGGGGGCGACTGATGATTTTATGAAAATTATTATTACGTCCTCAGCTCTAGCTTATTGCAGATGCGATTTCCATCTTTTAAAATAACACTACCCGACGAAGAAAAAAAAGGAAAAAAAGGTCCAAGGGTAGGATTGAAATACTTTTCGGAGTATTTTAGTAGTCTTGAAAAACGAGTACTGTCTGTGAAAAAAATTAAACTTGTTACTTAGCCAATCGACTTTTGATGAAATCTACTATTAATCGAGAGAACTGGTATTATTATCGCTGTTATTATTTCCTTTTTAGAATTTATTTTTTTATAAATGTATTTAGTGAGAACGTTAGAACTGCGTTTTCGGAAAGGAAGTTGTAAACCAAGATAATTATCTAATTTTATTTTTAGAAATCTGTTCAAGTATTACCAAAGGCAAGCGAAAATAAAAGGGAGAAATCAAATTAAATGGGCTTATGCTGTGTATGGAGTGGGTAATTCATTAAGTGGAGTCATTACATTGTGATTGAAAAGGTAGTTTTTCTTTCAAAGGGAAAGGAGTGGGACTGCCATTACATAGATTAAGAGAAAGGGGACGGTGGACCTTGAATTCGGCGAAAATTGACTAAAAAATCAAAATTTTGATTTTTGAGTTTTGTTGTACTTCAAACATTTCTCTACCTAACTCAAAAAACCGCTTAGCGATTGGGCATTTTTTACCAAAGTTACGGCTGCTTAAAGTTAGAACACAAAACGATTTGTCATGACATACTCCTGTCCAACTCAGCTGTTCAGATGTAAACAAAGCAGGAAAAGTCAAATTTTAATAATATTTCCTATTATTTTCAATTAAAATATTATTTTATGTTGTCATTTGGCAACGGTTTTACTTAACTGTGACCGTGATTATACTGATTCGATTTGTTTACAAGTGATTAAGTAGTTTTATTTATCTTGATAGTATTTTAGAGTTTTGATCAGTTTCTGCTGTTAAATTATTTTTAGTTTGACACTTTATTTTTTTTAAAAACAGTCCTTTTCAGGACTAAACTACACAATTAATGTGTTATTAGCCGCTGCTAGTTATTTATTAGGGTTGTTTTTATTTTGAAATCATGCATTGTGTTAACCGACGTTACCGGAAACCTAAAGCAAGACCATCAAAAAAATCTCGTTCTTGTGCTGCAAATATTAGCAAGAGATGGTCAGCTGTCAACAATGATAATTCTGATAATTGTGATATCGTTACCAATGAAAATGTGCCTCGAAGTTCTGCAACAAAGGAAATTTTAAAAGAGGTAAACAAAAATTCTACTAGCGTAAAAAAGCTAAGTCACGAATTTTCCTCTTCTAATGATGTTGATGTCACTGCAAAAGATGATTCTTCCTACATATTTATGAGTGCTGATATGTGGTCACCTTTATTGTGCAATGTAAAATGCGATGAGTGCTTTACCAATTCTTTAGATGTGTCATCAAAAAGCGCATTTGGATATTCGACCAAGATTGAACTTATTTGTAAGACATGTCGTAAAGTGTTTAGTTCGGTGTTTTCCAGTCCTCGTGTAAATGAAACAAAATGCTTTGATGCAAATAAGAAACTTGTAGAAGCATTCCTAAATATTGGAAGGGGGCACGCAGCCTTGGAAGTGTTTTCAATGGCAATTGGGATCAACGCAATAGACAAAAAGACATTTTCAAACTGTTTACGCATGCTATATGACGAAAAGAAGGTTTTCAAAGAAAATATTCTTGAAACTGCGCGTAGTATTGTACGCAAAAAACATGAACTGCTGGACCCTAGTCTCACAAATCAAGAAGTTATCGATATAACTGTTTCTTTTGATGGGACGTGGCAAAAACGTGGACATACATCACTCTATGGTATCGGGATCGTGATCGATATATTGACAGGTCTAGTAATCGACTACGAGATACTATCGAAATATTGTGCAGAATGTGTGACTGCCAAAAGAGATCTTGGTGAAGAAAGTGCTGAATTTTATGCATGGTTTGAGGGACACAAGCCAGAATGTTGTATTAATTATACAGGATCTTCTGGTTCAATGGAGATGGCAGCTGCAGAGCTCATATGGAAACGATCTGTCTCTACTTGCGGCATGAGATACACAGGTATTCTCTCTGATGGGGATTCAAAAACTTATATGCATCTGTCAGAGCTAAACTTGTATGGATCTGAAATCAAACTTACAAAAGAAGAATGCATCAACCATGTTGCCAAGCGATTAGGGACTGGGCTTCGAAGAAAAGTTAAAGAGTGGTCTACTAAAGGCATAACTATTGGTGGTCGTAAAGAAGGCAGTCTGAAGGAGGACACAATCAAGAAATTAACAAGTTTTTATCGAAAGGCGATAAAAGATAATGCACCAAATGTCGAAGCGATGAAGACAGCAATTTATGCAACGCTGTACCATTGCTCTTCAACTGACAAAGCTCCGAAGCACAATAAATGTCCAAAAGGTCCATCTTCATGGTGCTTTTTCCAACGTAGTCTATCAAGAAATGAGAAACCCCAACCACATAGCAAAATGAAGACTAAATTAGCTGAAGATGTTGTCTCAAAAATTTTGCCGGGTGTACCAAAGACTGGCAAGTAATGAACTGCTATCTCGGTGTGTAGCGGGCAAAACCCAGAACAGTAATGAAAGTTTCCACAGCGTAGTTTGGAATAAGTGTCCAAAGGAAACTTTTGTTTGTAAAAAAAGACTTGAAATTGCAGTAATTTCTGCGGTGAGCGAATTTAACTTTGGGTGCCTAAATAGTTTAGGTACCGAAGACGAAGTGAACTCATGTTCTGCGTCCATTGCACAGCGACGTGATAAACGACGCATTGCTCAGAGTGAAACCAGAGCTTCTACTGACTGGAAAAGAAAAAGAATCAGCAAAAAATTTGGCAAAGCAGTAAAAAATAATAAAATACTTCTTAAGGAAGGTGAAACTTACTCAGCTGGAGGATTTTAATGTTTGTAAATTTAAGTTTAACGCGTATTTAGGCTGCTATTTGAGAAAAATCGAGAAATACATAGAACTATTTCTCTACAATTTCTGTATAATAAAAAAAAATATAAATCTTGTTCTTGTAAGAAAACATGCTTAAATATGTATTGACAATGAAAACCACTGAAAATGGGGTTTTGGAAGGTAAATTTTAAAGTTAAGTGCAAAATTATACTTTAATTGTGTTTTACACGAAACGAAATTTTCTCGATTTTCATACCTACAAAATGCTCCATGCGACACAATTTTCGCTCAAAGTACACGAAATTCATAATTTAGCTACACGGTTTACCAAATATTAAAACATGGTATGCATTATAGAATCCATCTTCAGGAAGGTTTAAAAAACACAACCAAAACATACTAGCAGCAGAAATTTCGGGAAAATTTTATCGAAGTGTTTTAAAAAAAAATCTGAAAAATTTAATTTTTAAGGAATTTACTAATTAATACCAATTTTTCTTCGGGATGATTTATTAGTAATAAAATGACAAAAAATTTCCAAAAATGTAAAAATTTAAGTCGCATGGAGCATTTTAAATTTTTCAAAAAATATTTAAATTTTTTAAATTTTAAAGTAAGTTGGAATCGATTTTTTTGTTTTTTTTTTGTGGTACTGTATATATTTATGCTTAAATACATATGCACACAAAGTTTTAAGTTTCTACTGTGAAAACTAAAAAAAAAGTAACTTAATGTCCACCGTCCCCGAGAGATGTGGTGTACTTTTTAATCATTTATTTGTCAGTTTACGTTCGTAGTTTCGTTTACAGTATAAGTTTGTTTATAGTAAAGAAACGGGTAATAATACTGTAATGAAACGGAACCCAATACGTGAAACTTCAGGGTTATTTTTAATCGTTTCTTGCTCTTGTGAATTTTTTTACAAACATCGAGAATTTCTCTGATATTTAAAAAAAAGTTTCAGTTCAGTTTATCAGCTTCCTTCGCCAAAGCAGTTTCTAACAAGATATTCCACACATTTTCCCTATATCTATATTTAAATATCTACTTAACTTCGAATAGCTTTTTCATCCGTCTTAAAAAAACTGGATCGAAAGATCGATTAAAATTTAGTTTAAAAACTATCTTACAACCAAATTTGACGCAAGCTTCATATTTCATCGATGCATAGACAGTATTGCCCAACTGATTCTAAGTAAGGAGCAAATTATTGATTCATTCTTAATTAAGAAAGATATGAGGTTTCAAATTTGTTAAACTTTTTTGTTAATTTCGATATTTAATTCAGGGGTATCTGAACTAAAGATGCGAGGAAGATTTTCGGAACAAACATTATTTTGTTTAATAAGTTAAACGTTGCAATTAAATATGTATCAGGAAAGTTTTTCAAAAGCAAATGTATTCGGTTTTCTATAACAATGAATTTAATGTTTGCGAAACTTAAACCGTTTTTTTTTTTTTAAATAAATATTCAATTCATATTTAAGTTTTCTTTATTTGAAGTAGTTGAATAGAAAAAAAAATATTTTAAATAAGATTTGTAAATGCTTTTTAAATCTTTCTTCCGGAATCCGAAATTAACTGGTATTTTAAAACTAATGCTTCTTATGTATGCTGTTGTAGTTGCTGTTGCTAATGCTACTTAACAGACCAAGAGAACCGTTTATTATCATCCATTTTCTACTCTTTAATTAAAATATAATCTAAAATTTCAGTTAATATTTCGCCCTAATTTAAAATAGGTAGCTTTGTTCAACGTGAAAAAGTAATTCAGCAACTTTTAAAGTATGATCGCTTTTCCTCTTATCCAAATTTTATAGAACTAGCTGAAATAGGACATTTTTAAACTTATGATAAGATGTTTTTAAGGTTCAACCAATTCCATTTTACTTTAGTTGCCCGAGGAAACAGTTTAGTTTAGTACTCCCTAGTGGATATTGACTTCTTGCATTGCATCTTCTTTGCTAAAAATACTTTCATAGAAAGCAATAAAATGTGTAATTTTATGATTGTACTTAGTTTGTTTTCCCCTACGAGGTAAACATACTTCTGTTTTACTACTTTGAAATGTATATTTAGATTTTCTTTACATCTCGAAAATATTTCTACACCGAAGCAAACAAAAACAAGTTCCGCCTATACTGAAGAGACGAAAAGGGCTCATACAACAATATATAGTATAATACCTGCTGCGCATAGTATAATTACCTGCCGCGTGCAGGTAAAGGGCAGTATCTTCAAAAAGGAGTTATTGAGATACTTGAAAAAATGTTTGTTAGATTCAAAACTAACAATATACGATAATGTTGGAATTAGACGTTTTTCTCTCGGGTTCTTTTTTCCAGCGGAAACTAAATAAGCAAGCTTGTAAAGGGTGTCCCAAAATTAACGCAAGATTTGAATTTGCCACCATTTTTTCCATAAATTGTTGGCAGCCATGAAAAAAGAACAATTTGACAGTTGAGAGTTTAGGGTTAGTAAAAATGGGGTGTTATTGTACCATACAGCTAGAGAGAGTGAAACATTTCAATTACTGCATAAGGCATTTCCTAGTCGCGTACTCTCTCATTTCGGTGATCAAAATTGGCACCCTAGATCGTGTGATTTAACATTATTAAATTTCTTCTTATGGGGTTATTTGAATTCAAAGGTCTATGTCAACAAGCCCACAACCACCCGTGCATTACCGTGTTGCGATACCGAGCGCCAATAACAGTAACTGCTTGACCAGCCTCAACTTTCATTATTTTTGAAACAATTGTTCAATAATGAAAGCGCGTTATTGTATCGTATAACGCTCCATTTTTTTAAACCTTAACCTCTCAGCTATCAACTGTTTTTTTTTTTTTTTCAGAGATGCCAACACTATTTTGCACAAATGGCAACAAAATCAAATCTTGCGTTAATTTTGGGACACCCTTTACAAAGAAGCTAACGTACAGTTGATGACAAAAATGCAAAAAAAAAAAAAAAAATGCAGTTACTGCCCTTTATCTGCTTACGGCAGTATATATATGCACATATAAGTAGTATATAATGCCGAGAAAGCAGTTGAAGTGATAATATTAAAGATGTTTGGAAAACATGGACTATTTTGCTCATTGCAGTATTTATATACTAGAAAATAACCCGCCATGGTATGACGAGGGTGAATGGCCTTTTTATCAAAGAGATTGGCCGTCAAATTTGACGCGTTCCAAAAAATATTTGTACCTCAAAGCCAGACTAACGTAAGTCACATTTTCACTACATTGCAGGAAAGCGTAAAAACGTCTGTTTACTGTATACGCAGGTTAGGACTTGTGCTCCTAAAACATTGGTAAAATATAAAGGGTTTTTGCTTTTTTAAACAGAAATAAAATGTTTTGGCTTAATACGGAATAGTGTTCTACATGCAATGCAGTAACAACCTGAAAATAACAATTCTTGGACACGATAATTAGGCTTTGAAGTAGATATATATATGAGAGAAATGTTTACAACTTATACAAAATCCTATGTATAAAGCTAAATAATCATTCTGTGCATAAAACCAAGAAATTAGCTACTCATCAAAAGTTTTAAATTTCTAAGGCTTTTCTTTTCGAAATCATAATCAGTATAAAGCTGTTCTTAGCTTGTCAACATTGGGGCAAAATATTGTTAATGTGTATCCTCGCGATTGAAATAAACTTCGCGTGTGATATATAACTAACTGATGTAATTTACTACATTTTGCTAAAAATCGATATTAATTTGAAGCATATACGGTCAACAAGTATTACGATAATTTTTTAATTCACACCAGCATCAGGCGCGATCTTTCCACGTTGACAACCCGAATTCGAAATAAAAGAATTTTCACTTTTCGCAAAAGAGCTTACTTATAACAACATATGATAATAGGAATTTAAATTCACGTGTAACCTTTCTTAGGCTTTAAAGTGTACATAGCATTTCATGTATACTTAATCAAAATTAATCTTTAACTGAATAATCCAATATTTTATAGTGATGATTTACACATTCTACTAAAAAGAATTAATATTAAAAATAGACAAAAAATATAAAAATAAGCAAAAAAAGTCTCCTTTGTTGCATAACCTTGAGCAAGAATCCCAGAGCTCTAATCCTTTCTGGCATCGAGTTCACCAGCTCACTTATTGATATTTTTCCGTGCACTCTTAAATGCACCAATGAATTACATTTGGCTTGTAAAACCGAGATCCAGAACAATTTTATTTGGACAATCTCTGGTCTTTTCGTGCAATTTCTGATGCTAAGCATTTTTTTTTTTGTTCAGTTGGAAGTAAATCGAAAATATAATCAGCTATAGGTTTGATTTATTCTCGCTGATATCTTTCAAGTTTGGCCATCTAAGCTTGATCCGCCAAACACCGGCTCTTAAACATTCGTTTTGGAGGAAACAAGCCAGACGATTTTCTATATATGCCCTTAAATAAGCACATCCAGTAAATGTTTCTGCTCATATGCTCTTTGGTGAGTAACTCAGGGAATGTCGTACACATGATGATTTAACTGGACTATAAGAACTCATGCAAGAACAATACATTTTTATTTCGTTACACAAAAGAATTTACTTGGGTTGCTATTTTTAAGATTTTTTCTTTGCTCACATAAGAAAGTATTTGAAAAGTATCAAAGTCAAAAACATAACATAGTAGTGAACAAGACAATACAATAGTTTTCTCTTCTCAGTTAATTATTATTTTTGTTTGCAAATATCATGAAAAATGTATACGTAACCCGAGCTTTGTTTTCTTTCTTAAAATTGATACTAATCTGTATTATTTTGGTGGACATATTAAGAGGTAAAACCAGTAATTATGCAGCTTCATGCCCGCATAAAAATCCTGATATTAAGGATATTAAAAAACTGCAATTTTTAAATTGTTCAAACTCGCCTGTGTTTAAAGAATCGAAGTTATTAGTCACAGTACATTCTTCGCATTTTTCAGTTATCTTGCAATTTATTCCAACTGTATGTATTGCAAATTACAGTTCTAGAAAAAAATGTATTTGGAAAAAACATAGATATTTTTAATTGTGTAGATCATATCCAGTCAACCTGAAAGACGTGTATTCATAATTTCAATACTACATTGATTTATATTATACTCAAGACACAACTAAAAGTTATATCAAATCTGTATTTTTTTTAATTTGATTTTTAACGCAGCTGTAAATACTGAGCTTGAAGAAAATATTTTTAAAGAGCTCCGTATACTTACCTCATTTTATGTCGGAAATAAAAAAGCTTCAAATGAATTTATGCATAAAAATCGATAAAAAAATAATCAAAAAATTTCACCTTTTGAGCTAAAGACATGTATGCAATAAGAATTTTAATAAATATTATCCATTTATGACTGCTTGTATGCAAACATTTCACGGACATGAGTTCCGCAACGTTCAGCGTTTTTTTTTTAATTCATCAGTCTCTCAACATTCATCGAACCTCCAAGTACCGCATCAGTGATTAAAATAAGTTTCCTCATTTTTTTTTATCACTGCGAAATCTGCATATGTGATTTCGTTAGCGCTGTCAAAAGCTCTGGGATGGAAATAAAAGGAAATAAAATTTTCACCGACAGTAGTTGCAGAAATCTCGTTATGCTGGAAGTGATAAATAAATGTTCCTGACTGCTGATGGGGCATGATAAAAAGCGCTGACACATGGAGTTTGTGTCTACGCGTGAAGTGTTTCACGTGAATTGAAAATTCACGTGTAAAGCTTATAATCCCTATTTAAATAATGAATGCGTTAAAATTATAGTTTTTGAAAATAATTTCTGGAGTATAATAGCATGTGGTTTAATTATTTATAAACTCTAATTTGAGTGAAGTTACGAAACTAGTCACCGCCAGCCGCCCTCGCTTCATGTTTTCCTGCCCATTCATTATGATTTTCGGCTAAATCTAATACAGTCGGACCCCGATTAAACGGACCTCTATTTAAACGAACTTTGAGATTTAGCAAATATTTCATTTTCCCCGACTAAAATGAAGGCAAAAACCCTTATTTATCGAATGATAAACCCCGAGTTAACGAATTACTTTAACAACCGATTTTTTTTTTTTTTTGTTAATTTCAGTTAGGAAATACTGTACTGTTTTCCAAATGTTACATCCATATTGTCCGAAGCAGAAAAATATTTTTCTATGAATCAGCCATTTTTGACGGGCGAGGGGCAACCAACAAATTACTGATGCAGAAAGCACCTTAGCCTATCAGTAGCATTTCTGACCGATCTGAGTTTAGATTTTTCATCCAGGGCCAGATTTGGAAATGTGTAGGCCCCTAATCAGGGTTCGAAAAAAATCATCATATTTTCGAAAATATCCGATACATATATGTATATATATATTATATATAATATATATATTATATATATACATATATATATATGTATATATATATATATATATAATATATATATTATATATATATATATTATATATAATATATATAATATATATATAATATATATATATTATATATATATATGTATATATATATATATATATATATATATATATATATATATATATATATATATATATATTATATATATGTATATATATATATATATATATATTATATATGTAATATATATATATATATATGTATATATATATATATATATATATATATATATTATATATATATAATATTATATATATATAATATATATATTATATATATATAATATATATAATTATATATATATATATATAATATATATATTATTATATATATATAAAGAAACGGATAGTTTTTGGCCATTCCAAAGAAAACCATTTGCTTTGCACGAAACAGCGCTATATGTTTCGTAAAACTAATATGTAAAAACTCTGATCAAAATTGTACCTAAGAAATCATTTACATGCTTAATGTCTTAGGTTCCAAAATCTTGCTTGTTACAAGTTTTGAAGCGAAATATGTGACACCAAGCTCTTTTTACATTAATGTTTAGGTTGGGATTTGTGTCACTATGTTTGTTTTTTTAATGCTAATGTCCAAACTATTTCCTATTTCGAGAAAAATCAAGCTTTTTAGTTAAACTCAAATGTGTAAAACCATTTGAATTTAAAGTAATGGCGTCGTTTCCGAAATTTTAAAAGTATTTTTTTCTGAAAGAGCTTGTTTAAAAACCATCTGAAATTTTTTTAAATAATTTGACTAAGTTTATTATTTTTATAAGATTACTTTAATCGGTGCGCTTTCATTGTTTACGCTTCTGCCGATGGCATCACAAATGAGGAAATGCCATTCACTGCTGCCATTCACAGAGCAAAATATTTAATTCTTTACTCGCATGTGTTGGCAACGATATGGTTGATAGCAAGTGTAGTTTGCAATTAATTCTATTCTTGATTATCATAACATGGAAAAGCGGTAGACAGATGCGCCAGAATACATCATTTGTGACGTCATAAACACCACGCCTTACTTTCAAAATCAAACATTTAAAAAGATTATTAAAAAATTAAGCGTTGGGAAAAAGAATGTTTTGCCTCGCTCCATGCTTTTTTTTTTTTTTTTTTTTGCTTAGTCTATCAGTTTCAATGACTAAAATTAATACTTTTGACTGAAGGAAACAACCCCATTACCAAAGTATTTTTTTTTTTTGACAATGTAGTTTATATTTCTTACCCATGCATCACATGAACTTTGATGTTCCAGTAATGCTATTTCTTCTGATTTACTTTTAATCGCATTTTATCAAGCATAATTTCATCCGCCGTACGTATAGCCAACACCGTATACAAAGCTAAGAAGCCTTTTATGCGATAAAAGTACTGCTTTATACGTTAATTGCACCGTAAAAAAGTTTCGCAACGTTCCTGGAAAATAGTGGGCAGCTAATGTGCCTAATTTCTGCCGATAAAGAAGGAAAGTTACTCGGTAAAAGTTAGTAAACTTCCTGAAGTATCCTGGAATTTCTCTGAAAAATCCAGAAACTTTCCCAATGAAAACCAATCATGTTTTTGGATAACCTCATTAACATTCAGGGAAAACTTTTGTTAATTTTAAATATTAATAGCTTGGCATTTTCCTGTTCTACCAGGAAATCTTCTAATGCAAATTGTAAATAATCCAAAGAAATTTCCTTCAAAGCTACAATATCCATGTTTCTCTTGATTGGAGCTCAGTCAATCTGAATGGGGGGGGGGAGGAGGAGGTCGTAACAAGGCTGAAAGAAAAACATCTAATAAAGAAACCTAATATATTTTTACACTGGTTGGTAAAAAAAATAACTAGTGTAAAATCGCCATACATGGAACGAGTTGCAATTCAAGAATTTTTTCCGCCATAAAACTTGCTTCTCAGAGGAAACTGGCACAAACCCTTGAAATCCCGGAACGTTACCCGGAATTATTTAGCGTAATTTCGGATTTTTTTCTTAAAGTGCACATCTAATAATTTATCTTGATAAATCATATGTTTCGATGACCATTACGCATATCAATTGCATGGAAAAACAATTATTTCCTACACAGGCTTTATTTTCTCGCTGATAAAAATGTTTTCTAGATTTTAAAATATATAATTGTATTATTTTCATTTTAGATCCTTTCAAGTTCTAAATGAAATGAATTACAGACAATGTTCGCATTTTCTCACTTTTCTTTATTTTGTTTTCAACTAAGCGCCAAAGAGCAATTTAATTTCAATTCTTAACACTACTTTTGTTTCATGTATTTTCCTAAAACATCTAATTTAACTTCTCGCTAAACAATTTCTCGCATGCTGTGTAGAAGCATCTTGAATAAATAGATAATTATAATTTGTTCTTAGCTCTGAAATTCTTGAACTCTGCTCGTTTGCTATTTTAATTAAGACATTCAATAAATTACTTTGCACAAAACTTTTAAAATTAATTTTCTTTTCATTGTTGCAATTTAAAAATTCCATTGAGAAAGCTGTCAATGGACTTAAACGATGTGATCTTTCCGGGATAATTTTACGGCACGAACACATTTTCAGCACGAAATTATTTTGGAAGTGATATTTTAGTTCATGAGAGTTCTTATGACTGAGTTCACAGAAAATTCAGTAAGAAAAAACACATTAACTTGCATTTTCAAAAGTCTCAGCTTTATAAATTTCTAATCAATAAATGTTAAGATATTTTTTGTAAGATTAAATTAAAGCAATTTAAACTTGGAGGAACGATATTAATAAAATAAACTTTAATAATAATCTGTAAATATTTTTGTAGTTATTAAGTACATTTTGAATGTCTTGCTTTTGTTTACACAATTAGAAAAAAAAACACTTTCTTTTTTTTGAGTTAATTTATTTGGCCTGTTATCTTGGGGCATTTCTCTTGTGTATATCGAAATGTTGTACGAGATTATGCAAAGCAAGAACCTTTATCTATTAGCAGAATAATATACTTGAAATCTTTATTTGATGCTTATGGTTCATTATTAAATTACACAGTATTACTCGAAAACAAAATTCTTTAAGACTTAAGAATGTGTACTGTCTCAAAAAAAAACAAAATTCTTTAAGACTTAAGAATTTTGTCTTTTTTGAGACATTGAGTTTGTTAAAAAAAAAAAAAAAAATCTACTAATTTAGGTTTAATTAATTTTATGTCCAATTTCCTTCCTGCTGATGTTCTGTTTATTTTATATTTTTCTTTGACACATTCAGTTCTCAGCTATGGTGTTCTTGCTTGGGGCCAAACAACTAAAAAAAATCTAAATAGAAAAATTATTTTATTAAAAAGATTTCACAGAATAATTAATAGCGATAATATTGTGGGTAACAGTAATAGACGCTTTTTAAAGACCGTGGAACAAATTTATAAATATAATGTTGATATTTTTATGCATGATTTAGTAATAAATGGTTTGTATTTGGAAGTAGTAACAATCCGTGAAATGGTTCACAATTACCCCACTAGAAACCGTGAAAATATTTGACCTATGAACGCAAGAACAAATCTATTGTTTAATGGCATTAACTCTTACGAACCAAGATTGTGGAACACCTTACCCAATTGTTTAAAAACCATTAATAGTTGAAATTTGTTTACGAAAAGGCTAAAAAAGTTTATGCTCAACTCTACTGCAGTTAATTTAGGATAAAGTAGCATATTTGTAATGGTATACCTTGATTTTGTTATAAAATTCGACATACTTTATTGCATTACTTGTGTTGTGTTTATGTGTTCTTTGTATGATTATGCATTTATTTTGTTATTACTATCTTTTGTTATAAACTGGCCCTAAATTAAGTTATTTTCTGAGTGGTGGGAGCTAGCCAGGCCATTTTTATAGCATTTACTCCCACCTACTCAATCAGGGATTTTCAAATAGACAGGGTGAAATATAATTATGTTTGTAATTTCTTTTTCTTTTATTTTATATGTGAAATATATATTTGTAAAAAAAATATTAACCTGAATGAAATAAAATGAATTGAAAAAAAGAAAAGAAATGAACTGAAGAATTAATTTATAGATGTTAAAAATTTCTTAACTTTCTCTTGCATTTCAGAAACTAATCAACCATTCTAGACTGATATTGCTAAGAAATTAAACTCCTTTTTTAGAGTTAAAAAAGCATTTTTCACTAACTACATTCACGAAGTATAATGTGTAAAAATAATATAAATTCGAAAGTCCACTAAATTTGTTGTGTACAAGAGGAGAAAATAGTTTGATTGTGTACGCATCATTAACAATGCATTAACAGAATTTCTTCATAGTTAACTTCTTTTAAAGAAAAGGCGATTATAAAATAGCTAACAAAACCACTTCATTTTTACAATATATGCAAGCTAAATTTTGTAATTATAAATGATATATTTTAGATCACATTCATAATTTATTTGATAACAATGAGTTTATTTTTTTACCCCTTGTTTATTCATGCAGAATTCTCTTTGTTCAAAATGGGTCATATATTTTTACTTTTTACATAGTAAAGGAAGTATTGTATTCGCGAAAAAATATTCCCTTAAAATTTTGGACTGATTTTCCATTTTACTCATGCCCGAATGAATTTTGAGTGGTTTTTTTGACCTTACTGCAGGTGCATTTATGCCTAAGAACGTACGGACAACCAGCATATTTCTTTTGACCTTCCCCGAGTGAATTACCACGAGTTTTCTCGTGACGTCTGTATGTACGTATCTCGCGAAACTCAAACATGGTATGTCATAGAAAGTTGAAATTTGGTAGGTAGACTACTAGTGGGGTCTAGTTGTGCACCTCTTCTTTTGGTTGTATTCGGGTGTTCTAAAAGGGATCTTTTACACCTTTTAGGGGGAAAATCGGTTTTAATATCAATGCAAATTCAAGTAATGTTATAAGGAGGCGAACTCTTGGCGATATATCGCTAAGCTTTTAGTCGCCAAGTTGGCGACAAATTTGGGCGAAAAAATAATTTTCGAATTTGGTTTCAATTTGCCACTATTGACGATATTTAGGTTATCTACTGAATCACGTTAAAATTGTCAATTTTAGGAAAATTAATCTCTGTAAAACGTTTTTTTTTTTTTTTTTTTTTTTTTTGCGTCGGTTGGTGACGAACAAGGGTGAAAGCATTTAAAGTCTTTCCATGCTTACTCCAAGTCACTATTATCATTAAATTGGCGTAAAAGGAAGTCATGTGATGCACACATCAGCTCGTTTATTTTTTACTAGTGGCACCCGCACGGCTTCGCCCGTAATAGAAAAATTAAAGGTCTTTTGGTTCGCTTGTATATTTACAAATAATGTATGGTGAATTTTCTCGCCAATTTGCTTGTACCGACGTTACAGTTCCACGTTATGATAATTTTGTATCTCGCCAATTGGCTTGTGCCCATGTTACGGTTCCACGTTATGATAATTTCGTAATTTATGATAGTTTTTTTTCTTAAAATTGGAATAAAAAAAGAACCACATCGAATTTTCGAAAAATCGCTTCGAGGTGCACACCCCCATGCTACATACTAACTTTGTGCCAAATTTCATAAAAATCGGCCGAACGGTTTAGGCGCTATGCGCGTCACAGACATCCTACAGACATCCTACGGACATCCTACAGATATCCAGACATCCAGACATCCTCCGGACAGAGAGACTTTCAGCATTATTATTATTTTTTATATTTGGATTTTTAAAATACGTGTCTTATTAGCTTATAATTAAAGGTTACTTCTGTGTGTATACAATCTGCATCACAGCGGAAGTTTTTTCTTCTCACTTTTGACGTGAATCACTAAAATCTAAGAAAAAGCTTTACTTCCTATTTATACAGTTGCTCACAACGCTATTTCCTTCTATATATTTGCATCTTGCTTTATCAAGACTTTTAAAGCCTCAGTGCAGTATATTATTTAGAGTCAAAACGCTATTTGCATTTTTTTTGTAAGGTCAAATCAATGAAATTTTGTTAAGAACGATCTAAAATATATACTTTACAATAATAATATATCACCATTTTTGTCGTTATCGTAAAGTCAATTTAAAATGTCTGGCATAAATGATTTTTTTTTCACGTTTAATAATAAAATATTATAGTTCGAATTTTAGATCAGATCTTTATTTCATGTACATGGTTCATAAACAAGTTACACATCACTCCAAAACAAAAATATCGATTTAAAAAAACAATAACTATGATCTCAAGTTGAGTTTACTGAAACTTGAATGAGTTCACCAACTAAGTTGCTATAACTAGTCACAGCATATCAACTATTGAATGATACTCATTTTTAATAATCAAGATACAGAAAACAATTGATTATCATTTGTAGTTCGCCAGTCTTAAGATCTCCAGAAAGTGTCATTTTTGAATGAAAATGTTTCAATTTCGAAACCTTTTGCTTTCTTTCTTCATTCTTACATGAAATGTAACCTACTAGAAGTAACCACAAACAATGGGCCAGCTAAAATCTAATTATTTTACTCTGAAATAAAAAAAGAAAAAAGGCCTTGTTCACGGAAAAAAAAACTTTTAGTTTTTGAAAATCGAGACTAATTTAATATGAAAGTAGCAGTTTTGTTAAATGTGCAAACAATGAGTTATTTCAAATATTAGTCTGAATCTAAATAATAAGCTCCCTTAATTAAAGTACGGCTTTATTTTTAGTTATCCTTTTAGTTCAAATGTGTATTAAAAATAATATAATATGAATATATTTCCAAATTACCAAACTTGAGAAAATACTGGCAATTTATAATTATAGTAGAGTGTCTAAAATTTATATATTTTCCCCCCATTAATTTTTATCTCAGAAATAATGACATTGTTATGGTCTGTTACGAAGTTCATATTAACGAAAGTGAGGAATTTTCCATTAATATAGGCCTAATGGATACATTTTGCATGGAAATATATTTTTTTCTTTGGTGCTATAATCTGCACATGTTAAGCATATGGAAACATGTTCACTTATGTTTTTACATTAATTTACATCCCTGAAATTAAAGTTCACGGAGGTGAGAATTCTCAATAACCCACACTTCAATTTTAATGTTTTTCAACAGAAATCTCACAACTTCTTTATGTCTGAAAATAAACAAAGGGGATCCCTTCTATTATGGGAAATAAAATGTGATACACTATTGCCATCTGTTAATGAGAAATGGTATTTTGCGTTTGGGTAACGGATGTGAGAATTTATTGTGTGATATATCTCCTCATCCTAATAAAATGAACTAAAACGCAATATTAAAAAAATAAATACACCTGAACAATTAGTGTTTGAGACACATATCAAAGAAATAATAAATATATATACTTTTAATTCAAAAATTTATTAAGACACGTAAACTGTACACCAGGTATGTGACATGCCCAGGAGGTGAGAATTCACATGTTGTAAACCAAAAATACACTCTAAGACAAAAAAAAAGTTGCACCATGAAGGAAGTCTTAGAATACAATGACATTTGGAAGGTATGTTAAGTGTATATGGAAGAGTAAATGATTAGAAAATGAGAACGATATAAGCAAAATTTATTGAACAACATACACAAAATGGGTAACATTCAGTATGGGGTATGGCCGCCATTATTCCGAATACAACATGCTAATCGTCTTGGTAACGAATCGTACAGGTTCTTAATGAAGTCCTGTGGTAGTCTATCCCATGCTGCTTTAACTTTGTTATGGAGTTCCGGCAGATTTCGAGGTACGGGTGGAGTGTTGACATCTCGTCCCATGGCATCCCACACATTCTCGATTGGGGACAGGTCTGGTGAATATGCCGGCCACTCCATGCTGTCTAGGCCTTGAAGACAAGCTCTAGAGACGGCAGCAATATGGGGTCGAGCGTTGTCTTGTTGGAATAGCGGCCGAACACGGGTGCTCAGGAATGGCAAAGCAACTGGCTGCAGGATCTCTTGAACGTAACGTTGGCCGGTCAAAGCACCGTTAATGAACACTAGAGGTGATTTTGCATCATATGCAATTGCGCCCCACACCATGACACCAGGTCTCGTGGACGTATGACGCTGTACAATAAACCGTAAATCTTGGCGCTGACCACGTTGCCTCCACACGCGGATTCTATTGTCGTCTCCACCAAGACAGAAGCGGGACTCGTCAGTGAAGACTACGCGATACCATTCGACGCTCCATGTCCGTCTTGTACGGCACCATTCCAATCTTTTCCGACGATGCAATGCTGTTAATGGCAGTCGTCGTAACGGTCTACGTGAGCGCAGTCCCACGTCGTGCAGCCGTCGGCAAATGGTGCGACCACTTATTGGCTGATTGATGGAAGGTCCCACAGCCCGTTGGATGTCTGCAACTGTGCTGGTTGGATCGTTAAGAGCGTGCCTTACGAGCCTCCGGTCCTCCCTCGGTACGGTTTGTCTCGGCCTCCCTGAGCCTGGTTGACGCTGATATGTGCCTTGTTGAGTCCACTGCCGCCAAATGCGTGCAACAGTAACATCAGTGTAACCAACGTGCTGTGCTATCCGTCGAAATGACCATCCAGCTTCTCGGAGGCCAATTATGCGACCCCTTTCGAACACTCCTGGTTGCGTAAATTGCTTGCGAACTTTATTTCGAGGCATAATCCAATGTTAAACGACGTAACTAACAAATCAGATTGAGTTAAATTAAAATTGCTGCTCTACTGGACGCCCTTATATAGCTGGTCTTGCGCTGTGCTTAGGGCCACCCTGCGCGCGTTGCATGCGCAACCCTAACCTGGAAATTTAATCATTTGCATATCTTAGGCAGAAGAACCATCTCTCCAAATTTCATTCACATCGGTCCACACCTTCCTGGTGCAACTTGTTTTTTGTCTTAGAGTGTACATTAAAATAAAAATGATTATTATAAAAAATTGTTGGAAGGATTTAAATCGATATAAGTTTGATGAAATTGAAAAGCATTGTTAAATGAATTGTTCCCTAAATTTTTTTAAGTTGTTTCACTTTTTGAAGAATGACCCATTATGTCTTAACAAAAGACAATAGAATAATATATTAACCAAACTCGACAAGGCTCTATTACACTTGAAGTATATTTTTTGTGAGTTTCCTACTGCGTTAAAAGTAAAGTAGACTTTAAAATAAATTAGCTAACAACTACAAATGTCTGAAAACTCAGTTGGCGATTTCGTTATCCAATATAGTCGTGAGTTCATTTCACTTATATTTCTACTACGCAGCTTGATTGGATAAAAGCTTTTGTGATAGACATATTGAAATTTTCGCATGTCTCATCAGCGTGAACTTCAGTTTCATGTCTGAGGAGTGGTGATAATTATTTAAAATAATTTAGTTAATTGTAATCCAGAATTTAACGACAGCATTTATTAAGGCGCATGTTTTCCTTGAATAACTTTTGTCTTCACAAAGTCTAGCTTATGCGGCGACAGAATAAATAATGGGTAATAGTTATTATTTTGGGTGTGAAATGAAGTTCGTATCATACTTCATCTCATATTGATGTACCTGTACAATAACACAGAAAAATATACGTAATATTATTAGGCAGATATTTCAATGCAACAACGAAGACATATATACTAACTTTTATTATAAGTTAAAATATTTTTTGGTTTTCAAAAAAAAAAAAAAAGTTTTTTGTGCGTAAAATGCGACTTAATCAGATACTGCAGTTTAAAATAGTGCCAATTTTCATCAGTTTGTGACAAATGACAGTATCTCTTGGAGATAAATGATATGCTTTGAAAAAACTCTCTTCGCCTCAAGAATGATGATTACAGCTTGAGACACTTTTAAAAAGTTTGAGACTGAAGAAATTAGTAAAGATAAATTGCACATACCGTTGCTTACTGAGCATTTGTTAAGAAGAATTTCAGAGTACTTTTCTGTTTCTTGAAGTTTTAAGACCGAAAGTTTTAACGATTCTTAATTCGACTGCATGCTCCACTGTTTGAATAGCTTAACTCGAGAACGCGCGCTTCCTGGGCGAACGTTAGGACTTGCGGGGGTCACTGAATGACCCCAGATCAAAAACGTCTTATAATTTTCGACATTAAAATTGAATTTTAGACGTAAGTGCAATTTATAAATGAGCTTTACATCGCACTTATAACAAAAGCATTTCTACGTTTGCTCTTTAAATCAAGTTCAGACACACCGCGAATAATAACGTTTTTTGTGAGTTTTGCATACGTTATAACAACTATAGTGCTGCTGTTGGTATTTTTGATGCAGAAACTTGCAGAATTGAGGCTAAAAATGTTTTATTTTTTATTAAAACTAAAAAACTGAAAAAATCGCTACATTCAAGGCTATCTCGTCTCACTTTACTCCACTTTGCATCATATTTTGCAATTAAAAAATCACTTATTCACTTTATTTAAAGTATTTTCATAATATTTCAACTCTATCATATTCGCTGAAATGTTCATGATCTAAGAATGTTTCTTCTAAAAAAAAATCTTTAGCTCCATATTCTTCATTGATGAAACAATTATTTGATACAATTTCAGAAAAAAGTGTTTGAAAAAGACTTATTTCTTTCTCGTATGGTATTGGCATCACTATTGACATGAAAAAACTTCAATATTGAAAGGATATAACCAAATAACCGTATTATCCATTCAAATTATTTGGTCGGTGAAACAAACGGCAGGACGCGCGAGGTCATTTTATGACCCCAGTAACTGACTAAACGTGTTTTAGTGGAGAACAAATGCCCAAAATCCGTTCAAACTGTTACCAAAAGATATATGGCGGGACCAAACTCAGCTACTGATAGAAAAGAATGGACCGGTGGCTAGATTTTTGGCAATTACTACTTGCAAAAGGCTTGGAGTCATAAAATGACCCCCGCGCGTCCTTCCGGATTAATATGTGTTCCAATACTTCCAGCTTACCTTATACTTTCAACAGATAAATAAAATACTGTTTTCGTCTAATTAATAGAATCGTAATTAAAAAATGGTGTAGAGTATAGCTAGAAAAAAAAGAGAGATCACAGGTTAAAACTGCCTTTTAATGTTTCATAAACCAGATAAATTTGCGGTGAAAATGATAGCCACATTTTGAATATTTCGTTCTGAAGACTTGTTCTTTTATACTAAACTAGTAAACATAGCTAGCGTTGCCTGGCTCAGTAATAATATTGAGAAACAATTTAAACTTTCCTTTATTTTTAGCTGTGCCCCAAGGTTTCACCCACGTTAATAAGATAACAATGTATTAAAAAATATTTTTAAGTACATCACGCTATCATGTATATATGATGTATATGTAGTAAAAATATACACATCCTTATCCACATCAATGTTTTTCGTTAAATAAGAAAATCGGAAAAAAAAAAAAAAATAATTGAAAACACTTGATTTATAAATTATTTTTTTTAATGAGCCGGGGGGGGGGGGGGATTGTAATAAATGCTGAAAATCTTCCCTCCCGCAGCCGAGTCCCCTCTGTATCTCAGCCCCATGAAGACCCCCGGAGTTGATTTTTGTTATACTCAATCACTAGTGACCCTAGACGACGTAAACCAAAATACAATAACCTGGACCATCAGGGGGAGGAGGAATATAAGTAAGAAAATCGCTGTTCAAAAACGTTTTCGCTTTCTTTGACAGGGCTACAGCTCAGACGTAAAGACGAATCAAGCAGAAATTTCTTACACACATTAGTTGTGCCCTACTGATGTGCCTTTTTTTGCCATTTTACCCCCTCCCCCCTCGTTTTTACCCCCCAAATTGTACCTTCCCGGGGTTTCCTCGCAGCCCTCCGGGGGGCTATGGTAATGATTTTTTGAATAGATATTCTTGGGGGGCCATTGAGCATATACAAAAATTCAACCCCAAGGACATCATGGACCGGAGTAATTAAAGTTTGAAAATCACTAATTTCCCCTAAATTCTTATGTACCTATTCTCTGCACATATGGTTTGTTAATCTATGACTGCAATTGCAAGGTCAAAACAGATCTAACAGTTATTCAAAAGTTGTCTTAGGAAATGAAATTCAATCAAGACTAAAACAGATCAAACAGTTGCAACTAGACATTAAATCGCGGATATCACAACTTTGCCAGAGCGACTGCGCATGCGCGCGGATTTGGATCATTGGGCTTTCTGTTTTAAGATTCCATATTTGTTTGTACTTAAGCAGAGAAATAAATTAATGAATGAGATTAGAATACTGCCCCCCCCCCCCCCAGTTTTGCCAATACGAAATATCATTACCCCAGTTTTCAAGTTTTGATATATTTCAGGAGGGGAAGAAATTTTAAATGTCGGCGCGAAACTGGGGTTAAACCATTAGAGTATTTTGCGTGACATATTATATGAAACTATACGCATATGAATATGATACATCTAACTGTATAATTTAAAGCGGAAAAATAGCACTTTTTTATTAGTTTGCTTATTTTCTAAATTAATGCAGTTTTCACAAACATAACACAATATGTTTGAAAATATATGAAATACGTGGATATCCGTGTTTTGCAGTAATTTGTTAACAGACAAAATTTTGCAATTAATTTAAGCACGACTTTTAATGAGCTAAGTCCGCGCGCATCGTGCGCAGTCGCTGTGGCAAATTGGGTATATCCGCGATTTGACGTCGAGTACAGTTGTATAGATCTTCTGACACATTCAAATTTAAAATATTTAATGGCTTTAATGGCTTAGTTTTTTTTTCTTTGCTTGGTGATAACATGCGTTATTTCGTCTTTTCAATGAACTTTTAAACAAAACTAGGTATTAAACAAGACAGACTTCCATCAAAAAAAGATAAATCACCAAACAATTAAAATTATCCCATAAAACGTAAAATAATCAACGATTTAAGAAAAAAAGTTTAGTAAATTAAAAGTGAAAAGCTAGATTAAAATAGCGTACAAGCTGTAAAACATAAAAAAAAAAAATATTCATGAAAATGTTGAATAATCCGTCAAATAAAGAAACTGTAGTAGAATTTATTGCGAAGGTGTAAAATACTCGAAAACAATATAATTTAAAAATAGTATTTTTTTATCCAAGAAGTTTTCTTTTCAACAGAGAAGATACACGGATTGCAATAAAAATTTAAACGGCCCAATTCTCGCAAAACGAACATAGAATTTTAATGGTCAGAAAATAACTTGACGTAAAATTAGGCTTGCCATTATTGTTCCTTAAAAACACAAAACAGCGTTGTTTCAATTGAAAATTTTCTGACTTGACGTTCTCAATTCTAAAAATACAGGAAAAGTTATAACATCAATGCAAAAAGATGTGATATCTCATCAAAAACAACCCTGTTGTAAAACTTTCTCCGCCAAGAAAACCTTTAACTTTTCCGCACAAAAAAGAAAGCCTTCATCCTAAACCCAAAAACCCTCAGCCTTAAAAAGTTATGATATCTAGTTTGCTCGTCAAGTATCTGCCAAACTATCATCTTCCCTCTTCTCTTTCATCACACCTACTTCCGTTAGAACCTCCTCCCACTTTCAACTCCTCAGAAATAGGAACAGATCCTTTAAATTGTTTATCTTGTTTGGCGGGAAGCTTTTTGCTCACCAAGCAACCACTTCACTTTGAAAAGCTTCCCGCCAAACAAGATAAACAATTTAAAGGATCTGTTCCTATTTCTGAGGAGTTGAAAGTGGGAGGAGGTTCTAACGGAAGTAGGTGTGATGAAAGAGAAGAGGGAAGATGATAGTTTGGCAGATACTTGGCGGGCGAACTAGATATCATAACTTTTTAAGGCTGAGGGTTTTTGGGTTTAGGATGTGAAGGCCTTCTTTTTTGTGCGGAAAAGTTAAAGGTTTTCTCGGCGGGTAAATTTTTACAACAGGGTTGTTTTTGATCATATGGTAGTATACTTACGTACACATATTCATTTCTGTAAGTTGAAAAGAAGGTAATTTTTTTCACAATTTCTGTGTCTGCAATCTTAGGCATTTTTTTTTTTCAAAAATATGTCGATAACCACATGCATCAAGATAACTAGTCAGGCTTCCAACAGTAGCAAAATACTTTTATAATATGTTTTAAATGAAAATCGCAGCAATAAAAACATTAAAGCAGATGTTCTTTAACAAAAAGAAAGACTCATAAAAGCATTTGTGACCTCTAAAACTCATCTTTATACTATTTACTTTCATCATTTACATCCATAGTAGCGTTAATTTACGCATGAAAAAAAAAAGGTTCTTTGTAACTTTGAAATGTGTTTATTCAATATGTTTTTTTTAAACGTCTGTTATAACAGTGTTGGTTTGCTCATTAGTATCCGTAAGAAAATTTCTTTTCTTATTTTTCACAATGATAAATGTGCTTCATTATTTAAAATGTGTAATATAATATTTATTAAATCCTAACAAAGAAATTTACCGCTTCATCATAATTGCAGCAAAGGAAATAAAAGTAGAGTGTTTCTGTTTAAGAGGGGCAAGATTGTTTTTTTTTAATTTCATGTCCTTCAGTAAATTAGCTTGAATGTGCTTGAATGTGGAACAAGGATTGCAAAAAGTGTACCCTGGTCTACACTAAAGTTATGGAGGGGGTACGTAGGTAAAAAACAAGAGGGTAAAATATATTATTAGGCTTATTTGGAATGTTGGGCAAACAAGAGAAAAACTAAGATAGCTGTGATGTAATTGAAAAGAAAAAAATATTAAAAAAGTTCATTATTTTTTTCTATTTAATCGAATAATTTTTATCGACCTTGAAAGATAGTTTATAGGATACTTTTGTACTTTCCGTAAATTTCTCCCAAGTCCTATTTAGATTCATCATTTCCTTTACAAAATTTTAGCCATCAAAAATATAGCTTCAAACATGAATTTTCTTGTTTTTGATGTGAAGCTTTTTTTTTGAAAATAATGTTTTTAAATGAATGATGGTCTAGGACAAAAGCTGATGTAAAACAAGAATAAAAAAATGATGATTTTTGCTACGCGCACACTAGATATTTAAAGTTTTTGGGAAAATTGATTCACTTTCCATGAATATGGATGGGTTCAATGCTCATCGATTTTTTTAAATAATGTAACAGGAAAATTGTTCTTGCTGCTAATATCTGTTTATTACGACAATGCACCTATATAGATGTAGAAGAGCGAGAAGAATACGAAATAAAGCTATAACATTCCGAATGTAATTTGTTTAGTTTAACTGATAAAAATGACTAATCCATACGTGACAATTACTTAACTTAGAAAAAATATGATAGTTTTCCATGCTTCTGTATTGAATATACACTAGGATTTCAAGCGTGAGTATGTAAAATACAATATTTTGAAAACAGAACCCGATGTAATTTAGTTCATCAACAATTACAAATGTTGAGGTTATCTTTAAAAAAAAAAAAAAAAAAAAAACGGAAAAGTAAAAGCAATTTGTGTGAACACTATTTTTAGCAAAAATGTGTCTTTCAGATAATCTATTTTTAGTAATGCGATTTCCTAAACAAATAGCAGATTTTTGTTTTGAAATAATACTGTGAAATTTATTTTGCTTGAACAAATTCCATTTAAAAGATGCGTCAGTTTAACAATGGTATTTAGATGTAGGATAAACAATTCTAATTTTTATTCTAGAATATTTCATCTGTCTAAGCGTCTAATATTTCATCTGTGTTTTCACCTCTTAAGGGGGTCCGGGACACATTTCGAAAAAACTTTTATTAAACAGTTTAGAGTTTTGAAATTTTTTGCACTGATTCGCCATCTATTTAATAAGCAAAATCATAATATAAATATTTAAAAAAAAATTTTTTTTCATATAATTTTTTTTTTCTTTTTTTAATTTGGGTTGCTTTAAATTGCTAAAACTCAAAACTTTCTTGCTCAATTTTCAATTTTTTTTCAGAAACTTATGCACAAAAATCTAAGCTTTATTTTTTTTTCGAGGATTTCCAAAATATTTATTCAATAAAAAATTAACAATATTTGAAGAAAAATTTGAAGCTACTTTTTTTTTTTTTTTAAATCATATTTTTTGCAAAAACCGTTTAGTTTTTATTTGGCGAAATAAAAAAAAAAAAAAAAGTAAGCTGTTTGAAAAAGATATGCTCCAAATTTCATTACATATCTTTATCAGTTCTTGACTTATAAGAGTTTGCGTGCAAAAAATAGGAAAAAATAGCATGAGGGAGAAAAACGCGTTCAAAGTTTTAACGTTAAATATAATGCTAGTTAAATGCATGCAACAAAAATAATTATATCTTTCGTTTTAATTAAGATAGAAACAAGATTTAACGGATTAACGTCCTCTTAAGCAGAAAAAAAATGAAAAAAAAATCAAATGATTAAAAAAAAAATTGTAAAATTTGTCGATTTTTGTGTCCCGAACCCCCTTAAACCTGGACTTCGGCTGTTCAAGAAAAAAACAAAGCTATATCTAACCCCACACCAAGATCTATGCGTAAGATATTGTGTTTTAGATATTCATGCTACCAAATAACTGAGATACTACAGCATGGAAATCCATTCAAATCTTTTCTCACGAAATTGATTGACAAATAAGGTGCTTGCGAACAAGGCTGATTTGCTTTAGGCAAAAGCCGCTCCTTGATGAAGATGGATTACTCTGAAGAGTGGACGGCTGCTTTTGTGAACAATGAATTCTATGAAATTCTAGTAAACTTTTAGGAGGATGGTTTCATTTATCACGTTTCTAGAAAAGTCTTAATGGAGGGCCTTGGTTAACGTTGAAAGAGTATTTTGCCATTTGCGTAAAACACATAGCGTGTAGTTGCATCACTTTGTATTATATGTTTAAAGTTGAATTTACTTGTTAGGAACCAAAAGAATTATTTATTCAGTTCAAACAGAAAGTTGATGCGGCATTCCTAGTTAATAAAGATTCTGGCTTAGCATTACAATAAAAATCTATTTAGCAAATCTTACACGTGATTTTCTAAGAAATCCCGGGTTACATTCTTATCAAAATGAATGTCAATCGAAATTTTACCGTAAAAAATATTTTTGATCCCCAAAACAGAACAATTACATGATAATCATAACAAAAAATCTTGATTCTAAGGTCCATAAAAAAGTTATTAAATCTTCTAGATAAAAAGTCTGTGACCAGAAAATTTAGTTAAATAAAAAGAAAAAAGGTTGACAAGGAAATTATACATTAATCTGATGTCTATTCCCATTAACTTCGAAAACTACATTTTTAGGGTAGTTTTATTCGTCCTCAATTTTTTAATTTTTTTTATGTTTACGTTCTAGAAGTAGAACATGCGTGACTGCAAACAGCATAGACCTTTGGATTAATTGAAATGATCTTAAACTATTACCACACGCATGGTAGGTTTTAAAATTATTCTACTGGTGATTTTAGATTAGAGTGCATAAAAGTCTATTCTGAATTCCTTTCGTGTTTCTAAACAACTATGAACGCTTCGTTTTCTATGAACGTCAACTATGAACGTTCGTGTTTGAAGATGACACCGGGAATATAGTTTAATAAAACGAAGTGACCCTAATTTTTCCTCCCCAACGCATCTAAAAACGCAAAATAAATGGCATAAACAAGTTTTATTTGTCAGGGATATTGATTAGGTTATTTTTATTATTCTATATAAATATAGGTATTAGGTATATAAATATTTGATTAGGTTGCTAAAAACGTTTTGTTATGAAGTTTACGTTACCTGCTGTTTCAAATGTGGAATTTAGGTATTTCCATTTACCCTGTATATACTATTATACTCTAGAATAAACGGAAACAACAAAGCTTATCCAACAAATTCAATGAATTTAATTGGGCTACAAAAGACAAAAATTTATATAAAAAGAAAAGAAAAAAAAAAAAAAAAGAAAAACGTTCAACGCACAAGTTCACAAAAAAATCCAGACACGTACTTTAAGGTCTCACTGCAGAAATTTATCAGCTTTATGGATGTTAGAATCGTTAAGTCCTCAGTGAAAAGCGTTGCATCCATAAGCTCACACCTTTCCGCATTAAAAAAGAGGTTCCTTAATTCAACGAAACACGTGCCTTAATTTTTTTTGGAAAAAAGTGCATTTAACGTTGTTTATCTATTCTAAATCAATATTATAATTATTTATTTTTATGAAACAGAAAGTTAAATTATGCTTCTGTGTGATTTTTCTTTTCAAATGATTTTAGATTACGTTTGGAGGATGCAGCTAGTCTCTTAAGACCTACGAACCACAGATTGAGTTCCGCTGCTATAAAACTTTTTAAACCACTGCACTGATTTTGTATATCATGGTTATCGATCGACATGAACTACACGTAGAAGGAAATTACTAGTTTTAATTAGCGACCAATATGTAGAGCAAATGCAAACATGATTTTTTTCGGTAATAAATAGTTATAAGGTCAATTTTCTCAAGACTAGTTACTCTTAGACAAATTGGATTGCAATGCACGCAATTTTCTTTGAATAATAAGATAAAGATAAGATATTTTGTATATCATCCAAGGATATACTTCATAAGAGATCTAGGTATGAACAATTTGACATTATGACTATTTGTTAGCGAATGAATCCCGATTTCTATCTTGTTCTGCGTATTTTAATTCACCGCTAGGGAGTTCACGGAAAGCGATTTTCTTAATGAGTTTGATATTATCAGATAACAGTGACATACCCAAAAAGTTTAGAGGCTTTTGAATTTCTAGAGCAACGAACCACTGAAGCGATCCGCTGAAACCTGCAAATGCAATCTAAAAGATTTTATTTAGAAAAAAATTGAGTTATGCACTAAAATGCTAATGCTGCGAAACACACTAATATATCATTGAAGTAAAAACCTACCATTCCAAAAGGTAGGATAAACAACAAACCTTTCTTTTTTTTTTTTTTTTGACTGAGTATGAATAGGGTTGTGTGACGTGCCTAAACTAAATGTTAAAATAGCAGTAAAGGAGAAATTCAACTACTGTGTGTTTAATAACAATTTCATGTGACCAACAACTATTTGAAACGAATAACTCCATGTTTTGTATTTGATTTGAAAGAAAAATGTAAAGTTATGGAACTTTGCAGAAAACTTTTTTAGTGTTATGGTCAGTGGATAATGTTGCCTATATAGCTGTTTAGAACGTGTCTCTAACGGTTTGCCAAACACTTGCCGATTGGTAGCTCGCCCGTAGTAAAATTTTAAAATTCGCTGCAAGGGCTGTAACACAATTTGCTCCCATTTACTCCATGTTTGAAATTATCCCCAACAACATATAGCATCCAGCCCTAAAAATCCATTCCCTGATATTAATTTGAATTTTGACATTTTGAATTCAATTTTTGTTTTTCACACTAATTATTGCGAAGCACTTGTTTGTACAAAAAGGAAACCCAACGAGTTGGGTCTCCCTTTGTGAAATTCGCGATTGCGAAAAACATAATTTGCATTCAAGATTTTAAAATTCAAATTATTAGTAGCAGTTTTTTTTTTTTTTTTTGAACCGGGCGAAATTTTAAGAAATTCTTAGTTCCTTAAAAAAAGTTTCTTTCTGGTATCATTACGATGAAACTTAGAAATTTTAAACACCTATATTTTTTTTCTTCTTTAGTTTGGCGAATAAGATTGTGAGGTCGTGTCCAAAATCAATTTTTGGCGAGAATTAGCGAAACTCTCATCCAAGCAATGCCAAACTTTGCCGATATTTCTATTATGAATGTCAACAAAACTGTAACATGCTTAAAGGTTCAAAAAAAAAAAAAAAAAAAAATGAATATTCTTTTATATAGAGGTTTTTTTTTTACGTTCCGTTTATTGCAGTTAAATCGGCAACAAAGGTCACATTTCTTTTAATGTTTGAAAGCATTATTATTTATGTTTATTCTACCTTATAGGAGAGGGAAATATTGTCATGATACATTGTACATGAAAAAAAGAATGCGCATATAGTATTTTTTATTGTTCTTCCATGTTATGGGTATTTATATTTTTTGTGTTGATTTAAAGAAAAAAAAAAACGAGTGTAAGTTTTAAATGGGTCTCGAAAATACAGATTCCAAATTATACATTTATCATTTCTCCTGGTAAAGTTTTCTTGACCTAAAACAATTGTTTGAAGTAATATATTATTTTGACAGTGTAATGTTAAGAGAAGTTTAAACTCTGAAAACTTAAATCAATGTCTAATGTTATAGTATCATTGTTTACTGGTAAAAACTTTAATTTGAAATGTATTTAAAAATACAGACCTACTGACACACAAAGTAAAAGGCACCTGATCTCAGTTTTGTTTCTTTGTATATTTTATAAATGATAAGTGTTGACATTCTTCGTCTTGCATTCTACTTTAAGAAAATAGCTTTGCTGAAGATATGGGCTACTGAAGGAATTGTTCATTTCGATATCATTTGACTATACTTTAAAAAAAGTTTAAACACGTAAAAAATGTATGGTTTTGATTTTCCTAAACGTGTAAAATGATTTATGCTGATATTTATAAATATCTATTCTCTAGTTAGTGATAGATGTTTATAAATATCAGCATAATATGGTTAAATGGTTACTGTCATTTTCTTCAGTAGCCCATATCTTATTACTATCAGAATTAAGATATGGTGCTACTGAAGGAATTGTTCATTTTGATATCATTTAAAATACTTTTTTTTTTTCATTTTTTACGAGAAATTAAGTTAAAAAATATATATATTCTTACCATGACTTAATTTTATGTATATTTTTTAAAAAGTTTAATACGTAAAAAATGTATGGTTTAAAATTTCTAAATGTGTAAAATGATTTATGCTGATATTTATAAATATCTATTCTCCAGTTAGAGATTCAAACGTGAGTAACGAATTCAATAAAAAATGAGACTCGAGAGCAATGTAATAATGGTACGCGTGTGCCATTTCAATTTTCATTTCTTTTAAGCATATCATATGAATCAATAAAATTGAAATAGAAATGTCTCTTGAGCACCATTCTGCTGTGAATCAAGAAAGGGAGAATAAAAGAGCCATTGTTTTATCGTAATATTAGTTTCTTCTTTAGAAGCATTTGTCATCTTTAATTACTTGGGGGGAAAAAAACGGGAGAAGCTTATTTTTAAACTACTGCAGCCAAATCAGTTTTTATTCACATTCCAAAGCAAAACGTAGAATCAGACAAGCTATTTTTTAAATATTTGATTTTTTTCAATACTATGAAAACAATTTTTTCGGTGTTTCCTACAGTGTTTTTTTTTTCTTTTCTTTTTTTTTTTTTATAAATGCAGTTTCCTGAAACTAATGAAATTCAGCAAAGATTTTTTCCCCCTCCCCACGTAAATTTTAAGTAAATGTTTTCCAGTTTTCTTTTCAAAGAAAGTAATTTTAATTTTGATGAGAGCGTATGAACTGGGAGGCTTCTTGTCTCATTAAAGTAAGAAAACACAATAAGAAATGATTCCTTAGCGTTTGTTTCTTTCCTTTTTCTATTTCGAAAAAACATCTCGAAGGATTTGGGGGGGGGGGGATTTGAAATGCATCTTCCTCTCTTCATTGGTAGTAACGAGTTTATTCATATTTTAATGATGGTTTACCTCTATGCTAGTTTTTTCAACCTTTTTTAACAGTGAATTTTTAGATGACAATGCACGTCATAGAAGGAGAGCTAATCAATTGTTTTGTTATGCGCAGTTGATTTATGCTTTTTGGCAAAAAATATCTATCTACACATACTCAAAATAGATATTTGAGTATATGGTAGCGTTTTGTACACCAAAATAATATTTACACTATTCATAAAATTTATTTAAGCAGCCGCCGAAAGCGGCATCTTAGTGTAAAAAGACGAGATGTATAAAAAAACGAATTTTCAAAAAGGCAAACTATCTAACTACCTTCGGCAATTAGGGTAAAATAAGCAAAATGGTAGAAAGTGGCTGGTTTCATAGATAACTATTAAAAAACAGCCTTTGTAGTAATTTTTGAGTTTTTGGGATTACAACGAGTTTTAAGTTCCGATTGTTTTCTTTTCCTACTTCTGTTTCAAAAACACTTTCTTTTATAGTATTGTACTTTTGCCTTCAAGTTTTATATCATTTGTTCCTCACTGAAACGAGCGTTGCCCCCCCCCCCCAGAAGTCTAAGTTTATGCAAATTTCACTTTCGTTTAATGAATTAATGTGATTTTTTCCCCCAAACGCATCCTTAAACGTTCATTAAATTTTGTGATTTCCTTTGAAGTGACTTTCTTTAAGACCGGAACTCGTTAGTCTCGGCAATAACTCAGAGCTTTAGAATTGGTGTAAATATTTTCAAAGTAAACGTTTGATGTCCTAATGAAATGCACTAGACTTTCTTTTGATCTTTAATACTGTTTACCATCAACTGCATAGCGTGCAATCTGAGAATCATTAACTCATATTGTGGGGATTTGAAAGTGCATTTTTTTTACTGTATCGCGCAAATTGTTGTGAATGAAAAGAATATTGATTTCTACTTAATCGTGCCAAAGTTTCCGCTTTCATGCGCTTAGTTTTGAGAGTTTTTATCGGAGGATAAAAAATAGAGCTGTCTATTTTTGACGTTATAGAGAGGAGAACGAACTATTTTATTTAGCAGTTTACTCAACTTAGGATAATAAAGTCGATCACTTAAAATAAAGCATTATAAAGAAACATCATATATAAGTGGATATAACTAATGCAAGATAGTTTAAAATGGTAAAGTTTCAATTGCTATAATTCACATTCAGTGCTTTTTTGACACGTATGGCGCCATATTTTTATCTTATCAACTGGTATTAGTTCTGTATCATGCAGCTAAAGTGCTGTGACAATCGAATACATTACGTCCTTGCAATACAGTACATACTAATAAACTAGTGTATGGGTTTAAGAACAATTTAACATGAAAAAATAGCTTTCGAATCGTGATCCTTTTTAGCTCATCTTTATTGTTTGGCCACAGACCAGTTTATTCTCATCGAATGATCAGAGCCGTAAGGAGTGGTAGAACTTCTCATGATAAACAAGTGTCACCACTGACAATTAGCAGTCGGATATACTGTGGCAATCCATGTAAGCACCTAGCTCCCTTGTATCAGCAGGTGGGGGTCTTATTTAAGCATTTGTTGTAAGTTTTTCTTAACAATATTTGATAGTAGTTATTTTTATTTATTTATTTATTATTTTTTGTCGTCTTCATTTTCCTTTTCAATCTCAATCTTTCGTGAAATTAATTCTTTTGACAAAAGTCACATTTAAATTGAAGTTAATTGATACTTCATTTTGGACTCTATTTTTCTCATTTTTTACAGATACTTCTGAAATTTTTCTACTGTCAAAAAAAAAAAAAAATCTAACATATTTCCAGAATACTTTGTTTTATCCGATAACAATAAGTACCCTACAAGATTTCGATTTACCCTAGAAAATTACCTTTTTACGTTTTTGAGGCTTTTACTCGTATTATATCAATTTCCACTTAATACCTCTATAAAGTTTTAATATTTCATGATTTCATTGTACACAGTATGATTTTGGTTTTTCTACTATACAGCTAGTTTTCAACTTGACAAATGGTCAGTAAAAATAATTTTGATTATTTAGCATACAATTCATGACAACTGCAATGCAGAATGACAAGTCTCATTTCTAATGTCAAACTAACATATTGAATTTCGCCCAAAAATATGTGAAACAAGAACTAGGAAAGAAAAACGTTGTTTAAAACCAAAAAAGGATTACAATGCCTTTGGAAGTAAACGTCGAAAAGGAAATTGCCAAGATTAGGTGGCGACCAGCTGCTGGTAAAATATCAGGCTGATTCAATTCATGTAAAATCCATTTGAAGTCTTGGAAAGTTTTGGGCAATTTAACTTTATTGGTAACGCCTACTATTATCAAATACTTACGCGAGTTATTAAAAAAACTTGATTTTTACAGGAAATCGTACGTCTCATCATATACTTTATACACCCCCACGAAAATTGACGGCTTACTGCAATGCATTAGGTCAATATTGATTTGGTCGTAATGCAGCTAGCAGGCTGCATATGATACCTTCGCCGAATATAGATTAACAGCACACTGTAATATTAGCCTCAACTGTAAACTCTGTCTCTATTCCCGTGTTGGATCCTGTGTTGGTTGTAAATTTCGTGGTGCATAAAAAAAATTTCAAATTTTTGAACTCTATACATGCTTGCTGCGTCTATGCTTTCTCTCTTTCTCTTAGAAAAAGAAAGCTCCTCAATTCCCATGTTAACACTCGATTACATATTCATTCTGGTCTGTGGGTCTTTATCTATAGTTTTAGTGCAGGCTGTCTCCAGCATTTCTCATATGAGGCAGTGAGAAGCAAAGCGATATAAGTGACAAAATTAATAATTTGGAGATAGCTGATAGTACAAATGGTAGGAAAACCTCTCCTCTGCTTTTGGACAAAAGATAGTACTAGTAGACCTGATAGGCACTGCTATACAGCATGATTTAGAAAAACTTTTCAATAAAATCCTACCTAAGACCAAAACTTTAAACACGTTTTACTCAAAACTTGAAAATGTCCACTTATATCCGTATTTTTTTTAAATTTTATTCGTCTTATCTCGTCGCTTGTTTAAAGTTTCGCGTGGGAGATTTGGTAGACAAATCTCACCTTACTGTTCTTATGTTTATTGAACCTTTTTTACATGTTATAATAAATTTCCATTTTATCTCATATTTTGCAGAGTTTTATAATTTAAAGCAGGGGTTCTCAACCTTTTAGGCTATGCGCCCCCCCTTTCAACACGGACGGGTGTTCGCCCCCCTCCCTGTAATACGAGGGACAGTCAAAATTTGAAACTGAAGCTAGTAGGGATAGCTAAAGCAGATTATTAAATAAAATATTGATAATGTCGTTAAAAAAATCAATATTACTACGCATAACTTTGTTTAAATCGTAGTGTTATTAGAACATTAAAAATTAAAGAACTGAATGCAAATAAATTGGAAGCAATCTAAGACCTAGATGAGGTTGATTATCAATCTCTAACGTATAATAAAATTTATAAAGCTGAAGAACAACATATAAAAGTTGTTTTTGTAACCATTGAATATCATTTAGCCATGCTGGCAAAATATTTTAAAAAATATTTTCTTTTTGACGACAAACTGATAGCGAGTTACGAGTGGGTTAGAGATCCGTTTCATAAGATTCCAGAAGGACTCTCCATTGATGAGGAAGAAACCAAAAGACAATTTAATAATAAATCACTATTTGAGTTTTGGTCAGAAGTAGAGGATTCTTATTCCGCACAAAAATTAGGGGATTTCGCATTCTATTATCATTTTCAACATCCTACCTTTGTGAAACTGGACTTTCTCTTGTGGCTTCTTTGAAGATGAATTATAGACATCGGCTAAATGTAGAAACAGAACTGAGAGTGGCTATTTCTAGTATCAAGCCTTCGTTCGAAAAACTTTGTTCTTCAAGACAGGCCCACGGAAGTCACTAATAATTATGAAATTTCTTTTTAAGCGATCTAAGGACCTTTAACCTTCAAAATTTTCGATTTTCTGGAAAAAAATATGTTATGCACATACATTAATTCTGAACAATTTGATACCTTATTTATTACCTTACGTCAAAAACTTTTCAAGTTACTGTAAAAATGCGTAAACTTTCCCCCATAGAGATTTATGTTAACAGCAGCTGTTTAGGCCTCTTTTTCTCAGGTGTCGGTTTCTTCGGTTTTCTCGTTTTGCGCGCATGATATTTCAAAAAGTTTCAAATATATTTCCGTAAAACTTTTCATGCAAGTTTGTCTAGTTTATTTTTATGATCTGAACCTAAATTTTAACTAAAAATGAAAGTTAATATTTAAAAAAAAATGTTTTTTGCCCAAAATTTTAGAAATTTTCGATATTAACTTATAAAATTTCAAAAAAATAAATAAATAATTTAAAAAAAAAACTAAACTTAGGTTCAGGTCATAAATATAAACCAGATAAACATACATGAAAAGTTTTACGGAAATATATAAAAAACTTTCTGAAATATCATGCGCGCAAAATGAGGAAACCGAAGAAACCGACACCTGAGAAAAAAGACGCTTAAAGAGCTGCTGTTAGCATAAATCTCTACGGGGAGAGGTTACGCATTTTCACGATAACTTGAAAAGTTTTTTGTGTATAGTAATAAATAAGGTATCAAATTGTTCAGAATTAAAATATGCATAACATATATTTTTTCCAGAAAGTCGAAAATTTTGAAGGTTAAGGGTCCTTAGACCCAATTTGGTATGTTTATATGTTCCTTTCAGTCAGTTAATTCTTTTAAGTAATATTTTCTCTTGGTTATTTTTGCCCCTCACTCTCAAGTGTGCTCGCGCCCCCCTAGAGGGCACGCCCAGGTTGATAATCTGACTTAAAGACTTATTTTTTTCTGAACTGTTAAAGCATAGCTCCAACTCTAGAGAATAACTATATCCCTCGTTGCTTTTGTAAACGTAAAGAAACATTCGCTTACGATATCACTTGTATGGCCTCCAGTCCATCACGAATTTATATATTGTTGGCGAGATTATAAATTTCATCCAACTTTGACTTTTGCGGCTGAAAATACGAGTTTCTAGATAGGAATAAAGCAATCTATCATCACATCTCTTCTGTTCCTCAAAATTACGACAATAAACTCGTTTGCCTAGTCTTATATCTTTTCGCTGTTACCGAGCAAATATCTCATGATTAAGTTTTTCACGCAATGACTCCGTTTTAGGTGTTCGTAGTAGTTGACAACTTCGACGTGTTTCATCACGGAGCAGAGACACGCGTTGCTCTTATATGAGGTCATCATATTCTAAAGAAATCATTTACTAAGCAACTGTCTAGTAATAACTTGAGACTTGACATCGTTATTTGATATTTCACTTCCAGTAAAAATATTTCCTCTAAACTAAACCATTTAATGCTTCCTTTTAACATTTCTCCATGTCTGCCAGGCAAAGTGTTTGTCTACCAGTGCAGTTCTTAAGATCACGGTTTTAAAAATAATTCAAAAGATTTTCTTTTATTTTTAAGGGTTATTTTAATTTGATACTCTTGTTGACTTCTAATGGGATCTGTTTCATAATCAAGCGAGGATACTGTACAAACAGTTACTTATAGTCTGGCTGTATATGTAATTTTTTTTGAAAAGAAAGTTTATAAATATTTTTAACTTAAAGAAAACTATGTTGGAAAGTTTGTCCAGAACTAAATGAGTCTACCTTACTATGTGTCAGCACAGCTTTTTTAACATCAGTCGTATGCCTTTCTGGATTGTCATAGGCTCCAAATTATTTTAATTATACCATTTAAAAAGATTTCCTTCCCTTAAACTCTCAGACATCATATTTCAGTAAATTATATTTTCCCTTTAACAAAAATATTTCAAAGTTAAGATCTTATTTTTTTCCAAATATGTAAATTGATAACATAAACAGAGAAATGAAATACATAAATAGATTGCAACTGCTCAATTTTCTAAAGTAAGGTTTCATATTTTAACGAAAACGCAGTCCAATAAAGGAAGCACGATTCGTGAAAACAAAATCAAACTAAGTAAGAACGATTATGGACAAAGAACAGAATTTTAAATGGAACAAATATTATTAAAAAGTAATTCATTCCCCCTTCCCCTTAGATATATTTTATATTCAAGGTATTTCTAAAATAATAAAGATAGTATTGAAACTTCAATTCTTAAAAACCTATTGCTCATTTTGAACAATTAAAAATAAATGAAATATATCTTTTACGTTAATATTGAAAATAAAAATTTTACGTACTAACCTTTCGACATTTTCGAGTCTACGATGAATTGTATTACGACTCTTACTTACATTGCATTAAACACAACAACTAAATATATTAAGGTTCTCCACAACAATCTCTTTTTTTTTTGCCGCTAAAAGTACTTTTTAGTAACTTTAAATATCGCAAGACCAAGTTTCAATTTCATCCGCACCCAATGATTTTTTTTTCCTAATTTCTGGAAAAATACTTTTAAAGCGTCCTAATTTAAAAAGTTATTTGTTGCATATGGTTTTCCATAAAGAACTATTTTCAGCAAAGTTTCTTCGCAATTTAAACAGAACTCAATTTTCCCTGGAAAGCTATCTTTAAACATTTTAAACTGTTCACAGTTTAAAAAAAGTGTTCAAATAAAACATTATAATCCGAATAAATAAAAAGAAAGAAAAGTGATATGTCCAAAAAAGTTATTTTTTAAAGGACGTAATCTCGCAAAAGTTCTTAAGAGACAGATACAACGACAGATATTGTCCATTCTCAAAATAATCTGCGTTTAAAAGTTTTATTTTTTCATATTTACTAAATCATTAAACTTTGTAGCGATATTTTTTTCGGTATATTAAGCCTTCTTTCGTGATATTTCTCTGTTTTGACGGAAACACATTTAAGAGACAGTTTTTATAAGAACCGGGAAAAAATGGGATGACAAGATGTACGCCATTTTTTATTTTTCTGAAATGTTTATAGTGGTGTCTAAGCATTTCAGAAGGCGCGTTTTTTTTTTTTTTTTGGGGGGGGGGGGACCTGAAAAAATTTGAAAAGTGAAGCCCGACATAGAGGTTTTTCCAAATCGACATTTTTTAAATTTCGCATGTTTCTTTGCATTGAGCATCAGCTAAAAAGGTTCTTGTGATTATAACATGACATTTAGTACATAAATTGAAATATATCGTAAATTTTGTGACTGACCTTAAGTGCAGCCTGCCAGGGGTGGTGAAACTTTTGAAAAAAGTGAAAAAGTGCCATTTTTTAGACCACCTGGTACCATGCACTGAGGCTCAACCATAGCTTTTGCATGTAACTTGTGTAATAATATGGCTAATGTATTTAATAAGCTCATTAAATGAATGACTAACCTTCAGGTGCTACCAAAAAATTGCAATTTATGTATCAAATGAAGTTAAAAAGTGCACTTTTAAAGGGCCTGTATCTCAGTGCACCGAAGATCAATGTAGAACTTGGTGACAGCGTTTCAAGTTATAATGCATGTCTTTTCAAAAACATGTGACAGACTGCACTATCGGTAATTTCTTTTAAAGCGCATAATACATATTTCAAACACATTAAAATGAACTACTTCAATTTTCAATCTGTGGTTGGTAATTTAGGTTCCTTCCCCAGGATTAGCACAATGGTGATTATTAGGGTATAATTTAATAGGATGCGTTGTAGAATATACAAAGTTCATTTTTTTAATATATTTTATTTTAGACGCAATTCTGCAATTGCTTTGGCACGTTTTGCATAATTTGTACTGGAAAACTCGCTTCGTTTCAAATATCGTTTATGATTTTTTTGGATCTCATGATCTGTTTTAAAACCTGGGCTCAGAAACAAAAATGTAAAGCAACGAACCAACAATAATGCATGCTAGAAATATTGCTAGAAAGCAGTAGTAATTAACCTCATTTTTAAAATTATCGTCACAAATTATTATCTTCCATTACGTTTGCTGATTTAGGCTAGTTTTCCAGTATTTCTTACAGTTGATATTCTTGAAAAAAAACTGAATCTATGCTTTAGTTAAATATTCCACAGGAATAGACTTTTTTTTTGTTATCTGTACTGGCGGTAGAGAGCATTTCATTTACAGCTCTCTCGGAAGAAATTTTTCTTCCTGGTGTTTCACCACCGATGAACAGATTCTACACAAAATTCTTTTGTTTTTATGAAAGGCGTGCAGATTTCCATTTAGTATATTTTTAAATATTTCAAATTCAGATAGTTTATTGTGTGACGATGACTTCTTTTCTTCCATTTCAGATTGTACATTATTGCATGGAAAATTGTTTTCTCTTAACTAAAGTACCATGATAACAAACAATTACTAAGTCATATTTTATTTCTCATAATAATAGCAATATAATGGCAGTATAAAATAAGTGTATAGTTGCCTAATTGACTATTAATACAATAAAAAATTATTTACGAAGCATATATGTCGAGTGCAACTAACTGGAGACTTCGTTAAAGTACATGCTACGAATTTTGTCTTGAAGTGCGCTTTATAAGCTTGCATGGCCATTGCCCATAGTTGTAAGAGTTGTGTGTTAAAATACATACTTTGAAATACACTTGTCTAGTTTCACACTGACGTTCGGTGCATGGAGAAAAAGGGCCACGAAAAGTGCACTTTTTCGTTTCTTCTTTAGGTACAAAAATAGCTACTTTTTTTTTGTCAGCACTGCGGGTTAGCCTTAAAACAAATGAGCTAGTTAAGTAAGAAACATGTAGTATAAAACGTATTGCACACGAAAACTATTGCTAACCCTCAATGCATCATGGATCTGGAAGCTTTAAACGTGACACTTTTTCACTTCCATCGGCAAAGTTCAGCCACCCCTAACTGGCTGCACTGAAGGTCAGGCATAAAATATGAAATATATTTATATTTAGACTAAATGTAATGGTGCAGTTGCAAAAAATATTACTTTGGAGTCATGAAATTTTCTTTTTTTCACAAAATTGTCAATTTCACTCATTTAAATCTGATTTTTACTATGGCACCAAAGGTTCTATTAGAGATTACAAAAACATGGCTGCTAAAAATAGATTCTTAGAAATTCAGTGTCCCGTCACTAAGTACAACACTCTCCCCTATGTATCAGACCTACCTTAGTCTCATAAAAACCGCCTATAAAAACAAATTTAGAGTTTTTATTTCGTACACCTTTTTCAGTTATATTTTCAAGGTAATGCTCTCCCTAATAATCTGCTCTAATATATGTGGCTTTTAGTAAGATGTTATGTATAATTTTTGTTACGGAACTGATTATTAATTGACATTGCTTTAATTAACTGCTTTTTGGCCTAAAAAACTACACTGGCCTCAAAAAGTTAAGGTACAACCGGTTTTTGAGTCTAATTTGCAAATGAATGAATGTAGAAACAAAAAATTTAGAGGAAATGTGCATTAAATGGTTTTTCATCGAATGCGTCATAGAAATTTGTATAAGTGCATTGCAAAAACGATTTACAATGAAAAAAGCAATCTTTGCGGAAAAGTCCATTCTTGAAGAAAACAGAACATCACAGTGTTATGTAGTAAAATGTCATAGAAACAATACAAAAATGGGTTCTAATAAGGAATATGTAGACCCAAACTTGAATTCATTGGCGGCATCGATTTTCCATGCTGTTTATTAAGTTGTCGGATAACCGGAATAAGAAGCGAAGACCAAACACAGAGTGAGCCTTATTCCAGCTCATGTAACGACCTTATAGGAGGATTTAAAGCATCAACCTGTCTGCCAAGATAGTCCCAAAGATGTTCTATTGGATTCAGGTCTGAAGATCGAACTGGACATTTCCATTCATTCCAAACCGTGATCCTCAAGATAATCCTCGGCAGTCTGAGCTCGGTGAGGTCTTGCATTATAATCCATCAGAATGAAGTCATTACCAATAGCACCAGCATACGGGCGGATATATGGATCAAGGATTTCATCCTGATATCGCAGACCATTCTTATTTCCACCATGGAACACATGCAGGTCACTGTGACCACCGAGCGAGATCCCAGCTCAAACCATGATTCCACCACCTCTATAACTCTGGTCTTTCAACAGTGTTGGATTGATGGTATCTATTGCGATGTTCCCTCCAGATCAGTAGACGCCCTGATTCACTCTCCAATGTAAATCTGGACTCGTCTATGAATAGCACAGAAGCAAATTGCTAATGGGTCCAACAAACATGTTTCCTTGTCCAGCATAAGCGGATCCTTTTCTGTGGTCCTTTGAGGGGAACACACGCAACTGGTCGTCTTGCATAGAGATCTGCATTGTGAAGACGATTTCGCACCGTAGTAGCACATATTCTTTTTCCTGGTGCTACAAGGTGGTCTGCGACGAGCTGTGGCATAGTAGTGGTTCTTCTCCTTTTTGCCGAAAGAACTAGAAAACGGTCTTCTGCAGGTGTGGTAGCTCGTGGTCGGCCTGAAACAGGCCTTGTGGACACAGAATCATCGGATTGGTATCGATCCTAAAGTCGCTAAACAACACTACGAGACACATTGAGGCGTCTAGCAGCATCAGCCTCCGACAATCCCATTTCCATCCATCCAACTGCCCGCCACCTTAACGAATCGGGTAAACGACGTCTCTCCGAGGCATTTTCAAAACTCTATTGACTATTGTCACCGAAACTGTAAACAACAGTTGAAAATATTACAACAGTACGAAAGCTTGATATTTGCATAGTTTTTTTCTCACTCGTAAAAATGTCTTTTCTATAAAATAAAAGTTGTAGCAACTTTTTTTTTTCTCATAAATGGTTTTAAAATTCGTTATTATCATTCATGGAAACTATGCATTTTATTGCTACTGTTATTTTTTTATGGTGAGCTTTGAAAAACATGTTGTACCTTAACTTTTTGAGGCCAGTGTATAATGAATGATTCCATATTTCCTTGTTCTACCAAACTCATTTGACAGGTAAATGGTTTAGGTTAATTAGTGAAATTAAACTTAAATTAATATGAAAAAAAATCTTTTAACTGATGGTATTGATTTTATATTTATTTAACTATTGAGTTAAAAATGAGTGGTATACATTTGGAAATCAAAAGAGTGCCTTTAACAATTATGTAAAGAGAATTATAGGAAATCTATAACTCAGATCAGTGAATCTTTTATGTATATCCAACTCCGAGAACTCTTAGATGTCTTTATTATCTCTAAACAAAAAGATTGCTCAAGTGATACGTATTTTCAGAACGATATCTTGACGTAAAACGGGGGTAAAACGACTTCCGCCTTTTAGCTCGATCACCGAGATTATTTCCGCTTCCATAAGCAAGTTTGTTATACTTATTTCTTCAACTAGGACTAAGACACTACTTACGGTTTTTTATTTTTATTTTGCTTCTGCAGAAAAGTGCTATTTTTGTTAAATTACTGCATGGCATTTTTGTCGATGTTTAATTTTTGAAGCGTTTAAGTAATCAATAGTTTATGTAATTTTTCGTTTTGTATTATTAAAAAAATGTTTTGAGGATTTTAATATCGTATTCTAAAATAACATGGAGTCGTGTGTAACGTATGTATTAAAGTATTTATACGCGTTTTTGATACTGGAAAAATATATGACAATACCACCGTTTTTAAAAGCGGTTAAACGTTGCACTAGGATATGAATAAAATGAGACAGCGTAAGTAAAAGTACAAATAAACGAGCTGATGTGTGCATCACATGACTTCCTTTTACTCCAATTTAATGTCATTTTCTCATTATTGGCAGTTTAAATTTAATTCAATATTTACTCTCTAAGTATCACCAACAGTGGCCAAATTGAAACCAGATTTTTTTTAAAAAAAGGCCAAATTTGTCGCCAAGTTGGCAATCAAAAGACTGGCGATATATCGCCAAGTGTCAGCCAAATTATAATATCACCTGAGTTTACATCGAAATTAACAATGATTTCCCCCCAAAAAAGGGCAAAAGACACCTTTAGAAACACCCGAATGCAACCAAGAAAAGAGGTGCACAACTAGACCCCACTGGGAGTCTACGTACCAAATATCAACTTTCTAGGACATTCCGTTTTTGAGTTATGCGACATACATACGTACATACAGAAAGGAAGTATTGTATTCGCGAAAAAATTTTCACTCAAAAATCGGCCTTAATTTCCATTTTTCTCACCCACGAATAAATGTTAAGTTCTTTTTTTTGACTCGATCACACGTGGATACATGCCTAGGAACGTACAGACACCCGAAATATCCATTTTAACGACCCCCGAGTTAATTACAACGAATTTTCTCGTGACGTACGTATGTATGTGCGTATGTATATCGTATAACTCAAGAACGGAATGTCCTAGAAAGTTGAAATTTGGTACTTAGACTCCTAGTGGGGTCTAGTTGTGCACCTCTTTTTTTGATTGCATTCGGATAATCCAAAGGGGGTGTTTTGCCCCTTTTTGGGGCAAAATTCATGGTTAATTTCGATGTAAACTCAAGTGGTGTTATAATTTGGCGGACACTTGGCGATATATCGCCAGTCTTTTGGTCGCCAAGCTTTGTCGCCAACTTGGCGACAAATTTGGCGTTTTTTTTTTCTTTCTAAATCTGGTTTCAATTTGGCCGCAGTTGGTGATATTTAGAAAGTAAACTATTGAATCACATTAAAACTGCCAATAATGAGAAAATGACATTAAGTTGGAGTAAAAGGAAGTCATGTGATGCACACATCAGCTCGTTTGTAAAAGGAAGTGAAAAGATAACAGTAACTAAGAAGAATTAAAACTTCTCAACCCTGTTTTTCACACTCACATGTACTTATAATATTATTAAAATGGTGGTTAACTGCGTGTCTGATAGCATCATATCTACTAATATGAATACATTCTTCACAAAACTATTAGTTATTATGTAAAATATCAAACATGTCGAATGGAAACGCAAAACAAATTTCGTAGCAAAAAATTTCAACTCTGAATAGGTTAAGCAATAAAAACAAAATAACACAATAATTAACGGGAACTACCATTAAGTTAAAATATGGGTGCTGTAATTAATTACTGCTCATTCTAAGCGATCAACAATACATAGCGCTTTTCAAATAACTTACAAGGATGTTAATTTTTACTTCCTTTTACAGGAAAGGAAGCAAAAAAAAAAAAACGAGCTGATGTGTGCATCACATGACTTCCTTTTACTCCAATGTCATTTTCTCATTATTGGCAGTTTTTAGCCTACTTTCCCAGTAAAAGTCAGAAAAAGAAGAAAAAAGCATGAAAGAAGGCTTAATCCATCTTAAAAATATCGCGAAAAACAAAAAAAGTCAAAATAAATGAAATAATTAAATAAATATCGAAAAATTAAAAATTGGAAAGTAGGGTTTCAGATGGAGAAAAATGTCTGTCGGTCTGTCCCCCCCTCCCTAATAACTTTTGAATGAATAGTCCGATTCGAACAAACTTTTTTTTGTTCGAAAGATCTCGGCGAGGACACCTCATTCCCATATTTCACTTTTTGATTTGAACTATTTTTTGTTCAATTTTGAACAGATCGAAAAAACTTAACATTAGCGCCTACGGGGAAATTTGAGGCAATTCCGAACTGTGAGGCGAATTTGCTTCAAACAAACTTTGTAGGAAAAAGCTTTTGATGAAAATTTTGTATATAAAATATATTTTTGATTTGAACAATTTTCCGTTCAATTTTGAACAGTTCAAATCCCTTAATATTAGCACCTGCGGGGAAACTGAAAGTCAATGTAGATTCCGTACTTGAAGGCGGATTTTTTTCAAACAAATTTTGTTGGAAATAGCTCTTGACGCCACAAACTCCAGACTCCGACTCCGAGAATTTAGGGGCACCTGACTCCGAATCCGACTCATGTGCCCGACAATTAATCGGACTTCGGCTCTGACTTATTAACTTTGGCAAAAATTTATACACGGAGGACAAATGACTGACTCCGATTCTTGGATATTCGTCTCTGACTCCTTTATCCCAAAATGAGATTGACTCCGACTCCGACTCCGCAGCTATGGTTTTAACTGTGAAATAATTATTGTTGATATGACTTGTTTTTATTTTAACGCTAAAATTTTAATTTAGATATTCAGTTTTCGGCAAATAAACTCGAAGTCATTTATGTTTCTACATAACGATATGCGCAGACGATTTTTTTTTTTTTTTTTTGACAATGAAAAGTATTTCTTTAAGTTGACATTTTATTGTTTTTATTTATCTTAGTAAGTGCACTAATTCATTAAAAAAATATTTTTGGCAACAGGGGAAAAATAAACGATTTTTTTTGTTGATATGATGTTATTTTAATGAGCTTATTAATTTTAAATATTATTTTTTCGTTTTGAAAGCTGTTTAGAATTTTTTCAATGGAAAAAAGTGTATTAGCTGCTTTGTTTAAAAGGTGCTGCTGTTTTATTTGTTCGTTTTTTTTTTGTTTTTTTTTATTTTTATTTTTTTTTTTTTACGCATCTAATTTTTTTTAGATGAGTGAGGAATATTTTATTCCTAGAAATTAGCTTAAAATATTGGACAAATATGTTTGAAAGAATTTGCGATTTTAGCTATTTTTGAGAATATTGATCAGGTACTAGAAAGTAGTATGGGTATACGGGAAAGTAGGCTCGTAGAGTTCTAGACGGAACTTTTTTTAATATGATTCAATAGTTTACTCTCGAAATATCACCAACAGTGGCCAAATTGAAACCAGATTTAAAAATAATAGTAATAATAAATCGCCAAACTTGTCGCTAAGTTGGCGACAAAACTTGACGACCAAAAGACTGGCAATATATTGCCAAGTGTCTACCAAAGTATAACACCACGTGATTTTACATTGAAATTAACAAAGATTTCCCCCCAAAAAAGGGCAAAAGACCCCCTTCGGAGCATACGAATGCAACCAAAAAAGGTGCACAACTAGACCTCACTAGGAGACTACGTACCAAATTTCAACTTTCTAGGACATTCCGTTCTTGAGTTATGCGACATACACACATACGTACATACAGACGTCACGAGAAAATTCGTCGTAATTAACTCGGGGATCGTCAAAATGGATATTTCGGGTGTCTGTACGTTCCTAGGCACATATCCACGTGTGGTCGGGTTGAAAAAGAAACTCAACATTCGTTTGGGGGTGAGCAAAATGGAAATTAAGGTCGATTTTTGGGTGAAAATTTTTTCGCGAATACAATACTTCCTTTTTTTGTAAAAGGAAGTAAAAAAAAAAAGGAAAAAGGAAGCACTGTATTCCCGAAAAAAAATTCACTCAAAAATTGACCTTAATTTCCATTTTGCTCACCCCCGAATGAATGTTGAGTTTTTTTTTTTTTTCGACCCAACCACACATGCATATATACTTAAGAACGTATAGACGCCCGAAATATCCATTTTGACGATTTCCGAGTTAATTACAACGAGTTTTCTCGTGACGTCTGTATGTGCGTATGTGTATATGTATCTCGCATAACTAAAGAACGGTATGTCCTAGAAAGTTGAAATTTGGTACGTAGACTCCTAGTAGGGTCTACTTGTGCACCTCCCTTTTTGGTTGCATTCGGGTGTTTCTAAAGGGGTCTTTTGCCCCTTTTTATGGGGGGGAATCATTGTTAATTTCGATGTAAACTCAAGTGATGTTATTATTTGGCGGACACTTGGAGATATATCGCCAAACTTTTAGTCGCCAAGTTTTGTCGTCAACTTAGCGACAAATTTGGCGTTTTTACTTCCTTTTACAAAAAAGGAAGTATTGTATTCGCGAAAAAATTTTCACTCAAAAATCGCCCTTAATTTCCGTTTTGCTCACCCCCAAATGAATGTTGAGTTTTTTTTTCGATTCGACCACATGCGGAAAAGTGCCTAAGAATGTATAGACACGCGAAATATCCATTTTGACCATCACCGAGGTAATTACAACGACTTTTCTCGTGACGTCTGTATGTATGTGCGTATGTGCGTATGTATCTCGCATAACTCAAAAATGGTATGTCCTAGAAAGTTGAAATTTGGTACATAGACTCGTAGTGGGGTCTAGTTGTGCACCTCCCCTTTTGGTTGCTTTCGGATGTTCCTAAGGGGGTCTTTTGCACCTTTTTGGGGGGAAATCATTGTTAATTTCGATGTAAACTCAAGTGGTGTTATAATTTGTCGGACACTTGGCGATATATCGCCAGTCTTTTGGTCGCCAAGTTTTGTCGCCAACTTGGCGACAAATTTGGCGGAGTTTTTTTTTTTTTTTTGGTTTCAATTTGGCCATTGTTGGTGATATTTAGAGAATAAATATTGAATCACATTAAAATAGCGAATAATGGGGAAATGACATTAAATTGGAGTAAAAGGAAGTCATGTGATGCACACATCAGCTCGTTTTTTCTTAGTCTGGTTTTAATTTGGCCACTGTTGGTGATATTTAGAGAGTTAACTATTGAATCACATTGGTGTAAAAGGAAGTCATGTGATGCGCAACACATCAGCTCGTTAATTCTGTAATTGCTTTTTCATCATGTTTTACGATATTTTTTAAAAATAATCAAAGAACAAATATTTTGAGCGAACGGTTACTTCTAATTATGTTTCATTTTATTTGAATAAAATTAAGTTGAATGTTCTTAAATTTTCTGAATGAAAGATTTTTTTGCAAAGTTTTACATTATTGAGTGAAAGCTCTTAAGAACAAACTTGATTCATATAAGCGGTGGTCATTGTAGTTAAAACTACAGTACACTCGTTGATTTCGAAAGAAACAAATAGTTTGATTCGTAATAACTCCTGAGTAGCTGGAAATACGCATTACGTAAGAAATCGGGATTTCGAAGCTATGTTATTTTCAAAAATTATTAGTGTTTAAAAACAAGAGCTTATTGATATACTTATGTTTAATCCAGACAAAATTCATTCGCACAGAATTATAACCTTTGAATCCGGAATGGGGGGGGGGGGAGATAAGACATACAAAGATGCGCGCATTTCTTTGATCAATAAATCTACTTTCAAAAATTATTTTAAATGCTTTGACTGAATTAATCTTTGTCCTTTTTTTAACTTTGCGATATTTTCATGTGGAAGTTATCTCAATTGACTCGTTTTAAATCTGTTTATGGCAAAATTGGATAAAATAATTGTATTTTTTATTAAAAAGAAATTTCTTACAAAACATAGCAACCATTAATAACCTATTTAGACGACTTTGTCCGCTTAATTTCATCTACATATTGTTGGTTTTTAAGTTAACTAAGGATTGCTATTGATAGAAAATATGCCGTTCTAGTGTATCTCAAAAAAAGAAAAAAAAACTGATAAATATAAAGTTTTTTTGTGTTTTGATCGAATAGCACATTATATCTTTCACTGTAAATCGGAATATTCAACATAAATCGATAAACATGCCCATAGCAGCAGATTTTCTCTGTAGAATATCTATGCGGTTTCAATAAATCCTATTCTATAAATCCTCCTCATTTCGTATAAATCCTCATAGATGAAAAAAACTAATTTTTGTGATAGTTTTTTAGAGCGTTTTTGAACACATCTGAAATAGCAGTCAAAGACTTTCGTTTTAATAATAATGGGTAAATGAGAGGAATTTCTTGTGTTCGGTATAGTTAGGAATTTTCATGCGCATGAAAAATTTTAAATTCTAGTTTCTTCTTACTCAAAAAATGGAAATGTAAGTTTAAGCTATAATCTAAGTTTTATGAAAAAGAAGATTCAATGTTTCATGTAAGTACACTGGAAAAAATCTCGGAGAGTTTTTGTTTATTACGAAAATCTTTTTTGTATATTCAGAAAGCTGCCGCAATCAGCAGTTTTCTGCTCCTATCAAATACCTTTCCCGTTTAACAAGAAAGTAAGTGTTGACGCCTGCGGCAGCTCACACGGTAATTGCAGTCCCGCACCAAATACCAAATACAAACTGAAACTCGAACTCGGATGTACGCTATAAAAGCGAAGAAGGTTATTTGAGCCAATGAGAAGCAAATGGATATAACTGGACATTTTCAAGTTTTGAGTAAAACGCGTTTAAAAATAACGTCCTAGGTAGGCTTTCATTGAATTATTTCTCTAAATCATGCTGTATAGTAGCACCTACCATGTAAAGTGAAGCTCAAACCCGAAGGTACGCTATTAAACGAAGAATCTTGGTTTTTGCGTCGCTTGGCTAGTGTAATGGTCTTTACCAAATGGATCATTTTTAGGTGTAGAATTTTATTCTGTTATAAGAATGGTCTTTTTGGTTGTTCATATCGACGAATTAAATGAGTACAGGAGTAACTTTCAGACTGAGTAAGTGATGGCAATTCTTTATTATTTTTAAGTGAGAAACTTCTTATAACCATGTTAAACCTATTTTCACTTGTATTATTTTTTGTTATTAACTTATAAGATTCAAAATATATTTTAAACTATATACACACATATTTTAAGTGCAAGTGTGTCTGATTTTATTCTTTTCAAAATAAGTGCTATTGTGTTTACTGTTTTTACTTGTCAATCCCTGTATACCATTAGTAATTTATTGAAGTATATTTAATTGAACATTTCTGCATCAAAAATTGTGAACTTAATAGGTAAATTCTCAGATTTGATAGTTTATCTTTAAGGTTGAGTATGTTCATTTTCTTGTAAATTGTGTAACTAGATTTTTTGTTCAAAAAGAAAAAAAAAGCGTGTTTTTTCGGTCAAAAACTGAGAATTATGGCTGCTTAACGAATCTCATTTTCGGAAATTAACTTCCCCGCGCCCCCAAAGAAATTAGGAACATTTACATATTTCGTCATGAAAAACCTAGCGTTTCCGCGTTTTTTAATCGCTGAGTTATCTCTAAAAATATTGACATTGGCAATAACTTCCCACGCTTTAAATTATTTAAATTTGTCTGAATTTCCGTTACAAATTGATTCATGGAAGCCTTATTAGTGCAGTTTATTTGAGTTGCAGTATACCTGTTTTACCACATGGTTACATTAATTGAACAAATATATTATGTATGTCCCAATCAATCAATTATAAATTTTCTATTTCAAGAAACTTGATTGGAAGCTAAATGAAATTACACATTTAAATAAAACCTAAGAACCTTTATTTTTTTCTAAATTCAAATTTCACCGAATTAACCCTTCAAATTTGATGAATTAGAGACAAACTATGGTCAAATGATTTTAAAAATGTCTGTAGACATGGTAATGCTGATACGCAAATTTTCTTTCTCTTGATTTTTTTTTTTTTTTTGTAACCCTTTTTTACGAATTTAATTTCAATGAATTGAAAATTTGCATGTGTATCACGCTGTCATTAGAATTTCAATAGCTACTCGTTGCGAATTAAATGAATGCTTATTGAATGAAGATTAATTGGTAATGATTAATATATTAATTTTAATTGGTTCTTCAAGTATTAGCCATGAAAAGGATTTGGCATTTGAAAATAAAATTTGTACAGGATGTTTCCAAGAAAGCGCATAAAATAAATTAATAAATAATTAAAAAGTAAAACCGAGTGATTTCATGATCACATATTTCACAGCTTTGTTGCTGTTAGACCTAAAAGAAAGAAGTAAAATTATCATTCGTTAAGATTTAAAAAAAAAAAAAAAAAAAAAAAAAAAAACGCACACACAGAAAAAGGATTCCGAAATATTCAAAGACATTTTTGAAAAATACGGAGAGGATTCCCTCTTACTCGGAAACGTTTTTTAAAAATTTCATGAATCACAGCTGCACAATCGATTCAGAAACGTTTTGAAAAGTACAGAAAGAGGGTTCCAAAATATTCAGAAACGTTTCTGGAAATTACAGAAAGAGAATTCCGAAATACTCGAACATTTCTGAAAATTTCATGAACCACAGCTGCCGATATACTCAGAAAAGTTTCCGATTTTTTTTTTACAGTGTACTGCGCAAAATAAACTGGCCTCAAAAAGTTAAGGTACAACATGTTTTTTGAAGCTCACCATAAAAAAATGGCAGTAGCAATAAAATGATAGTTTGCATGAATGATAATAACGAACTTTAAAACCATTTATAAAAAAACAATAACTACCACTTTTATTTTATAGAAAAGAACATATCTTAATGAGTGAGAAAAAAAAATATGCAAATATCAAGCTTTCGTCCTGTTGTGTGTAAGATTTTCAACTGTTGTTTACAGTTTCGGTGACAATAGTCAGTAGAGTATAGAAAATGCCTTAGAGAGACGTCGTTTACCCGATTCGTTAAGGTGGCGGGCAGTTGGATGGATGGAAATGGGATTGTCGCAGGCTGATGCTGCAAGACGTCTCAATGTGTCTCGTAGTGTCGTTCAGGAGTCTGTCCACGGTGACTGACGTTACAATTTGACTCGATTTTTAACTTAGAAATTCAGCGCTGTCTTGAAATTATTTTTTTTTCTTCTGAAATTGATCTAAAATATCATAATATGGTACATCACTGCCCCCACATGTGTTTTCAGACTTGAGGAAATTTTTTTGTGTGAAATTGAAGGGAATAAAAAAATGTGACTGATGTTACGCGGAAGAGACATTGAAAAAATTGACTTATATACAATTTGAAATTCTCTTCAAACTAATAACGTAAAATCTAAACAGAGTTTTCCCCCTTAAAGTAGAGATTTTAGACTTGATGAAAACACTTTGTTTTATTGGAAAAACTTAAAAACGGAGAGTATATAAATTATTTAACACCCGTGACTGATGATACAAATATTTCGTGACTGATGTTACATTTACAATAAATTGCTGCAATTACAAATTACTTCTAATTAAAAATGAAATTAGCACATGTTTTGTTTAAAATTGTATTTAAATTACAAGAAAAGTATACATTTATAAAGTTTTAAAAGATATATTTTTGATGTATTTCATAAAATAAAAAGGTGTCTTGCATTTATTACATCTAGTGCGCTAAATATTTTATTCCTTTCTCATTTGAATAATAAATTTCATTCACATTGACAGGCTATTTCCAATGTCTTTCTGCTTGAATCTTTACAGTCACTAAATACTCTTAGTTTTTAATTTCAATGCTTCTCGTGATACAATTGTTAGTGATATTCTTCAAAAACTCGTTCTCCAGTTGCAATCAACAATTTTGTAACATGTTCTGCTGGAAGTGAATCCCTCCTTTACTGCAAAAAAAAAGGGTCGTTGCTAAACACCTAATGCAGATTTCGAATTAAAAAAAAATAGTATCACTCGCATATAACTCTTTATAACATGATTGCAAGTCGGATGGTGATAGCTCTGAAATTTGCATGAAGCTGTGACATTTAGAAATATTTCTGTATTGATGGTATAGCACTTTTATTCAAACGTACTGCATGAAAAACTAGGAGTATCTGTTTATCAAATTTCATGGCAGAAAATGTTTTACAGCAGCTGTTTTCTTTTGTGAAGATATAACATAGAGCGCTTTGAATGACATATTTTCCCAAGGTTTCATTATTTTAAAATGAGGCAATGCAGCTACTAATTTAAACCTGGGACTTCAATACTTTAAATTTGTTCTATACTTGTTGTATTTCTTCACCTAATTTATCTTTTTAATTTTATTCTAAATCAACTTTGGTAACTATGCTAGATTTTTAAAAATTATTTTATTTATTTTTTATCATCCACTCTTTTCAGTTTCTACTTTGTTTTACTTTTTGTGATTTTCATGTTTTCCTTTATTTCTTAATTTATATCGCCTCTTTTTTTGCCTTTCTGCAGCAGTCAATGCTATTTGTGCAATTTGTTTGAGGTTTATTAACGAAAACAGAAATGTGACTGATGTTACTGTGACTGATGTTACATACTTTAAATAAGTTTTACATAATTAAATTCGACTATTTCTAAATATTTAAAGGATTAATACTAAAGATATCATCATAAATGAAGAGAATATGACATTTTATAAACTTGGGTTAGTTTTTGTTTAAGTAATGCAAACTTTTATACCAATTTTGTGACTGATGTTACATTAGTATGAGCCCTAGTTTAAAACATTTGCTACAAGACAATTATAACAGTTTGAAGTTTCTTTGTTGGTCTAATCTCTTCCTGGATAAACCACATTTCAAGAAAAAATAAGATTGTAGACATAGCAATTAATTTCCTATGTGAAAAAAAAGAGTAACTTTTAGAATCGTTAATGCAACGACACATGGGCACTGAGAAGTGTTGTCAAAATTTGCCTATAAAACTTATAAAAAATGGGCTGATAACTTTTTTCGCATAGTTTTATGAAAATAGTCTTTTTTACCTCATATAAAAGAAAAACATTACTGATACAAGGAAGTTTTTTTTTATACTGTGATGTCCCTAGTTTCATGGAATTGCCCTCAGCGACTTTGGGATCACTACCAATCCGAAGATTATGTGTCTAGAAGACCTGTTTCAGGCCAACTACGAGCTACAACACCTGCACAAGACCGTTTTCTCGTTCTTTCGGTCCGAAGGAGAAGAACCACTACTGTGCCGCAGCTCGTTGCAAGCCACTTTGTAGCATCAGGAAGAAGAATCTCTGTCTTCACAAAGCTGGTCTCTATGCAAGAAGACCAGCTGTGTGTGTTCCCCTCAAAGGACCGCAGCGAAGGATCCGCTTATGCTGGGCAAGATAACATGTTTCCTGGACCCAGAAGCAATGGGAATCTTTGCTGCTCACAGAAGAGTTCAGATTTACATTGGAGAGCGATTCTGGGCATCTACTGATCTGGAGGGAACAGCGCACTAGATACCATCAATCCAACACTGTTGAAAGGCCCAGTTATAGAGGTGGTGGAATCATAGTTTGGGCAGGAATCTCGCTCGGTGGTAACACTGATCTGCATGTGTTCCATGGAGGAATTCTGACTGGTATGAGATAACGGGATGAGATCCTTGATCCATAAGTCCTCCCATATGCTGGTGCTATTGGTAATGACTTCATTCTGATGAATGGTATTGCACGACTTTACTCAGCTCATATTGTTAAGAAGTCTCTTGAGGATCACAGTTTGGAACGAATGGAATTCCTGCTCTATCTCCGAATCTGAATCCTTTAGAACATCTTTAGGACTATCTTGGCAAACAGGTTGCTGATTTAAATCCTCCTTCAGGGTCGTTACATGAGCTGGAACAAGGCTTACTCTGTGTCTGGTCCTCGCTTCCTATTCCAGTGTCCGAAAACTTAATAAACAACATTGAAAAACGATGCCGCCAATGCATTTAAGTTAGGGGGGGACACATCTTATTAGAACCCATTTTTGTATTGTTTCTATGACATTTTACTACATATCACTGTAATGTTATGTTTTCTTCAAAAATGGACTTTTCCGCAACGATTGCTTTTTTTGCTATAAATCGTTTTTGCAATATACTTATACAAATTTCTATGACGCATTCAATGAAGAACCATTTAATGCATATTTCCTCCAAATTTCATGTTTCTGCATTCATTCATTTGCAGATAAGACGCAAAAAACCGGTTGTACCTTAACATTTTGAGGCCAGTGTATAAGATGAAAAAAAAGAGTTTTCTGACGCAAAAAAGTTTCTATAAAACGAAACGGAAAAAACGAAATTCATACTTAGTATCACTCTCCGATACTAGATTGCTTATGATGATAATTTATGTTGATGGATGTTTTCCGGAAAGAGAAAGTAATATATTCAAAAGAAAGTAATAAAAAAAGAGGAAAAAAAAAGAAAAGTCACGTTTTATAAAAAAAAAAATGCATGTCGAGCTGCAGAAACTCAAGACACTCTTTTTATCGTACATGCCTAGTTTCTCTATCTATTTATAATGTAATCTAGAGGGAAAAAAATAAATCATATTTTCCTCCAGGCATTTGATGTTTTCATTTGTGTATTTGAATAGTAATGTTTATAAAACGGTATCTTTAAAATGTTTTCAGTTTTTATGTTCAAAGAGAAGCTGTTTATATTTGATTACTTTAAAATGTCATTTACGTTTTTCGTCTGGTAGTGCTCTATAAATTTGTTTGTAGCGGATACAGGAAAAAGCCCCTTAAGAAACCGTTTTCGGAAATTATAATTAGCAGTTTTGGGACATAGTTAAAATTTGCTACGACGCATGACATTACATTGTGTTTTTAACCGGCTTCAAAAAAGGAGGTAAAGTATTCGTCTGCGACTTTTTGTATGTATGTTCTTTAAATGCTCAAAGACGCCTGGACTGATTTGAAAAATTATTTTGTTTGAAAGGGTATACTTCCCAAGTGGTCCCATGGTAATTTGTTCTGGATCTGATGAGGAGTCTTGGAGAAATTCAAGAATCTTCAAATTTAACACGTTTTGGCTACGTAAATTACTCACGTCAGCGGGTGGAGTTTAACGATAGGTCAGAAGTCACGTGGTTTTGCCTTGAACGATGCATTTTCAAGGCAGAGGTTTTGTCTTTGTCTTGAGCAATATTTGATTCTCACAGCATTGGGTAAATTTTCAAGGGGCCGCCTGTTAAATTTAATTACATTATTGCTAAATATAACTAGCGAAGTAGTAAAATGTATTTTGCTACTATAGTTGAATTAATCAATTTGATATATATCAGTTTAATTTAAATTATGGTAATACTAAATAGCAGACTTAAAAACTGGAAATTCTGATTTTGTAGGATATTTTTAATGTATTTTCAAATGTAGGGGAGACAGGTGTTAGTTGTGCCAGGGGCCATTGACTCTCCTGAATGAGCCAATAGGTTTCAACACCTGTCGCGTCATGTGAATGAGCATATTGATAGTCTCAGCGTCTTGTGTAAGTTTGGAAGTGTAGCGTTTTACTGTTTTCAAGATAAAAAATATTTATTGTGTTTTTAACAGCAAAAGTAACAACAGTTTTGTTACCTGCGATGGAATTGTCGTTGCCACTAAGGACACTTAGGTCTGGAAACTTTCCTAACATTATTTAAATACCTATGTTTCGAGCTGTTATTCTATGCATTTCATTTGTTGATTATGATACTATCTCGGAAACTATTCAGTAAAGTTCAAAACGGCGTAACTCGGGGCTAGTTGTGACAACGTCAAGGAGGCAGTTTATGACAGTTCCCACCTTCCCTGGTTCGTTATCCATCAGAGATGAGAGCGTTGATGACTAAAAAGGTAGTGAAAATAATAAATATGAAGCTGTTATCAAATCCCGCACTTCCCTCAATAAATTTTAGTCAATAATAGTGATAATACAGAGAAGTATTCAGAACGAAAAAATCTCATTGAATTAGATGAGTTTATGGCAGTTGACATTACATTGTAACAGCGGTGTATGGAATTGCGTATGGTAACGGCGTTTTATAGAAAAAAAAGTCGGCCACCTAAAGCTTGAAATTGAAAGTGCAAGCATTCCGCTCGCAAATGTTTTAAATCCTGTTATTCTAGCAATCATACCTAAAGAGAAAATTCAAGAAAAACAAAAAGTAAGAGAACGCAAGAAACAAATTTAAGAAGAAAAAGCAAAATTTAAACTACGGAAATGCCAAAAAGTGCACGAAAAACTACACCAACGTTGTTAAAAGAATTGAAGAAAAAAGATTCGAATAGATCTAAAGATGATAAAAATTGATTATGACTAGTTTGCTTGGAGCTATACAAAGTTTCTAAACCCGTAAGAAGACTGCGTACAATGCATGACTCTCAAAACTAGTCTCATGTCAAATGTACCACAAAATAAACCTTATTTCATTTGCATTAACAGCACATTGGATGTTGAAACAAGCGATGATATTGAGTGAATATGAAAATAGGTAAGCCTGCAAGATATGGGCCTATACATCGTACTGAGTCAAAGATTAATATGGTCAAAGATTTATGCTGGTCTACGTTTTATCTTTCTCGACTAACACAGTTTTTTAATGTGTCTCTAAAGGAGCTAATGTGCATCACACGACTTCCTTTAACTCCAAATTAATGATAATAGTACCTCGGAGTAAGCAAAGAAACACTTTAACAGATGTCATTGATAACCTCATCTTATAATCACAGAAAGAGTTGCTTTGAAAAATAATTTGACGCTGACATTTCTATCAATCGTAATTTCTACCGATTCAAATTAGATTCATTTAACAATTAATTATTTTTTAATGTAATTATTACCAATGCCTTGTAAAAGCATCTCATTAAGCACGTAATTATTTTAGCATCATTTTTTTTTTTTTTTGAACTTTAAATCTCTGTGGGCCGAACTTCCCTTAGGTTAGATCAAACCACCCTAAAGTGGGGAGGTTGGACCCAGTTTGAACATTCTTAAGAAATTTCTAGTAAAATAAATATTAAGTTTCAACAAAGTGTAAAAATGTAAAAAGATACCAGACATTATATGGAAACAAATAATGCCAGATTGGAAATTTTCTAATTGCTAGAAAAAGTAGTAAACTTTATTTGTAAAAAAGTGAGTCAAACCTCTCTAGTTTTCTCTACTCTTTAGTTTGACTTTTGAAATATACTTGTGGCAGAGCTGTTCAGTGCGTTTATTTCGGTTAAAAATTGTTTTGGCCGTAAATTTCAGTTCAGAAAACTACGCGTAAGATCTTACGAAAATTCAATTCTTCAGATTTTTTTTTTATTTTTGAGGAGAGATACCATTCAGTCAAATGTTTTCAGCGTTAACGTAGTACATCGTTAGAAAATAAATCTTAAATTGCAGTCATTGTTTAAAAGTTTCGGGATATGTATTCCATCTGTTTTGTAAAGATTCTTCTTTGCAAGAAGGAAACCACTGCTATTTTGTATCTCTTTCACTCGTGAAAAGCAATATTTACAATCAAAGCAGTAGATACGATTTTTTTTTTCACATTATAAAAAGCATTCTCATATCATTCTTACGATATTCGCTTTAGCAACTTTGGTGTTTTCAAACCAACCCACCGTAATTTAACAATAAATACAGATACTGCAGCAAACGATTTTATTTCTCGGTAAAGTGATAAAACATGTATGTTTTTATGTTTCGCTTATAATTTACAGAGATTGCGTTTAGAAAAAAAAGAGCGTATACAATCTTGAATTAGTTAAGTGTTTTTCCTATTTTTCGAGTTTTTGATTACTTACATTGATTTGTCATTATTGTTTTACAAATAATGAGAGATTTGACGGTAAATAAGCAGTTAATATTTTTTGTGAAATGTACAGTGCTCTATTTTACTTCATGGTAATTTAAATTGTTTTGCTGCATTTATTTTCGAAAGTTTGAGATTTGGTTCCTATAACATACATCAGTTGCTGCTTCTAAAACAAGTAATCCGCAAATTTAATATCAGTTCTTTTTAAACGTACAACCGTGACCCAAGACAGTTGTGTAATAGCCTTAGCTTGAATCCATTATTTTGATCCGGATCTCTCTAACAACATTTACTTATTTCGTTTTGATAACTCTAACAGCAATAAGCATCAAATTTCTCTCATTGATCTCTTCATAAAGAAGTAGTTGAGCGAAAGAAAATCCAATCGTAAAAGTTTATAAGAAAATAGTCGAAGGGTTTCATTTTTATAATTTTGAGCAAAAATCATGAACAGAGGAACTTGATACTTTTATTTATTTCTTTCCAAACAGTAACTGTAATATTATATTAGGACGCAAAAAATAAAATTACGTTATTAGTAACTATTTGTAAAGTTACATTTATTTGAGCTAATTTCTTAAGACTAAGTCCATAAAAAAGTTTAATAGCTGCTTTTCTGTCTTGTCCTCCCAAAAAATGTAGAAATTCATGAACTAAAGTTTTTTTTATGATGGCATTTTTCATGTATTCAAGATCAGACTCCAGATGTTATAATATCCAAGAAAGTTTAAACAATCAACATTGTCCGGCTGGTCTTCTTAGACATAAACATTACCTCATTAAACATGTACAAAGAAACAAAACATCGTTATTTTTTTTAAATGTTGTGTTACCAAATGCTTTCCTCGTAAAAATATTTTCATTAGCATGATAGGAGCAAACGCATTTTTAACGGATTCTTCTGCTTAAAATTATTTTATTTTGCTATGAAATCAACGCAGCAGATTGATAAAAATTTTGAATGTTATAAAATATTAAATGAATCTGAATTAATTTTCAATATTTCCGCTTTAATTAACCCTTTTATTGATTTGAATGATGCTCTTATTAGTTAAAAAACATATTGGTTAAAACGCACACATTATACTAAAATACACAAACCAGGAGCAAGAAGAAAACAAGATTGCTAAACTAACTAATATATTTTTTAAAATCCTTCTAGGCTTTCTTTGTTCATAGTATTGGCCAGAAATGAGTTGAACTTAAAAAAGTGTTAGTTGAAGAGTTTAAAAGCTAAATTTGAAGTAGTTTAGTTTCAATTTCTCACATAGTTTTATTACTTTTTTTTTGGGTAGTGCGGTTAAATATTTTTCAAATACCATGCGTTATTGACTCTCAATATCTTTAGCAAAACGCCCATTTCAGAACTCATCATACGAATCGGCTATTTTTACAATACGTTATCCATAAACAAAGGCACACGATGCCAGAACTACTGATTTTAAGTCAAGAAATACCTATCTATTTTTTATTTTACGTATGATAATGTATTTTTTTCTCCGCTGTTGATATCAAATACATAACTCTAAGGATAAACTAAATTCTTCAAATAGATTTTTCTACAAAACCCATATTTTAGACTGCAAATTTAGAAAGTTCAATATTCTTCCGAAGAGAAAGATCATGTTTTACCAATGACAGAAGCGCATCGAGGATCAATAACAGCAGTGTCGTAAGTAGAGCTCGGAGTTTTTTATCAAACTTTTTTTCAAATCGACTGAGTGACGAATTGGTCCTTTTATCCGGACAGGTGTGAAAAATTGGAGGAAAAGATGTCTACACGACACATTTGTGCGAAGAAAAATGGAGGAGGAAAAAAGATCGAAAGGAAAAGAGAAAAATCAAGCTTCTTTTCTTGAGCTTTTCGTGTTTTGGGGATCTTGCAAGGGTATAAAAATGCTAGTTGAATGAGTCAATGTTGAGAGTTTTTTGTTAACATAGGAAATCACAAAGATTTCAACTTTTTAAAACGCTAAAGAAAGTGAAATGAGGGTTTAAACACTTTCTTTAAAAATATATAAAGTAAATGTGAACTATAGGAAGACTTGACTTTTAAAAAAGAAGTTTTACTTTTTCAAAAACTATGTAATTTGCATCCTTTTATCGATATAATAAGGATTATAAACTTATTTTAAATGATAGGTTTGGTTTAAATATTGCTTCATATCCTCATATATGAGGCGAGGAGAAGCAAAGGGAAGTAAGTGAATTTTTAACGCATTTAAAGTTCAGATCCTAGCTAGGCTTTTATTGATTTTTTTTCTAAATCATGCTGTATAGCAGTACCCACCAGAGCTACTAGTACCATCTCTTGCCCCGAAGCGGAGGAGAGGTTCGCCTACCATTTTTACTGATAATCTTCAAATTTTTAATTATGGTACTTACATTCATCCACTGCCTCATACATTAATAGCCAAAATTACATGATTAAGCAACGCTCTGATGTCACCTACAATTAAATTGGAGGTAAAATAGATGTACTTATGTCCGTCCATCCCTTCCTTAGTACGAAACCAAAGAACATAAATGATTAGCGTGAGGGAATTTTTTCATCGTTGGAGTACCATAAATTCGGTTATTTTATTTTAAAAAGGTAGTATTCTAGAAAACTAACAGATGCGTCCATTTCCGCCTGCAAACCGGATGTTAGCCTTTCCATCCCATCGTTGGTCAGACGGTATGAATAGATTCCTATCCCGCATTAAGCTATAACTACGTAATTTTGTGAGAAGAAAAAAATACTTTATATTTCTTTACCAGATTTTTTAGAGCACGAGTCCCAACCTTCGTAGGCAGTAAGCAAACTTTTTTTCCGCTCTCCTGAAAAGTAGTGAAAATGTGCTTACGTTAGACTGGCTTTGAGGTACAATTGATGATATTTATTGGAGCACGTTAAATTTGAGGGCCAAACTCTGATAAAAAGGCAATTTGCACTCATCTTACCATGGCGGGTTATTTTCTAGCTACAAATATTTGATATCCTAACATGTACAAAATGTGTAGTAGTATAGCTTCCTCAAACTAAAGACATAGTCTTAAAAATGAAATAAATACATTCAACTTGAATCTTTTAAAATGGTTATGTGCGCTATTCCAGAGGTATTTTGTATGAGTTCTGAAAATACAAAAAGGTTTAACTTAACAAGCATATTTTGCAAGATGTGAAAACATGTACAAGGTTCCAAGAAATGACTTAGACATGCATGATACATTATAATTTTAACGCTGATGAAAATTTTACGACCATACTTCAAAATGAATATGAATACATTATTTGTCTAATATATTTACAAATTTTCAAAGTGGCTACTTTTAGCCTTAATGCCGAGCTTGAAACGTGTTAGAAAATTTTCGGCTATCCCATTCTTCTCTTCAGGATTTCTTTAAAGATGTTAAAGTTTTATGAGTTTTAGTACACACCCTTGTCTCCAAGACCTTCTTGCATTGTTAAACGGCGTCAAGATCCCATCTGTAATGGTTTGGGGTGGGATATGTTCTAGTGGGAAAACGTAACCTTTTTTTGTTGATCAAAGAATAAAGATTAATCAAGAACCATCGCAAACGCATTTTGGAAGATGTTGTCTTACCTTGGTCAGAAACATTCTTTGAAAGCAAAAGGTAGATCTTCCAACATGATTCTGCACCTGCACACAGCTAAAGGCACAAAAGAATGGCGCAAAACACATTTTTTGGACTTCATTGGAGCGAAAGAATGGTCACCCTAATCCCCAGATTTGTCACCAATTGATTATTCTGTTTGGCCCACCTTATAGACAAGGTTGTGTGCTAAACCTCATAAAATGTTGGCATCCCTGAAGAAATCCTTATGCAAGGCATAGGATAAATATCAGTAAGTGAGTTGCGACCCATAGCCGAAACTTTTGGTGACACGTTCAAAGCTCTGTACTAAGACTAAAGGTAGCGACTTTGAAAATTTGGAAATATATTCGACAAAATAATGTATTCATATTTATTTTAAAGTTTGATGTCAATATTTTCACTAGAATTAAAGTTATGATGAACCATGTGTGTCGAAGTTATTTCTTTTCACCCTGTATTTTATGAGGTAAAATCACTAGTAGTTGACACTGTACTAGTATCTGGCACTCATATATATATATAGAAAAGTGTACCACAATTTTAAAATGACAATTCAATTTGCAACGCTTACCTTTTTACTTATTCTCGGCTGATATTTTAAAACGTGTGTTTTTCTTCTTAGTTTAATTTCCCTCTTCCTCACATTGTCAACTACTCCTGGGTTTATACAACATTCTTGCTAGGTGTTGAAAAAGAAATAATAGGAAAACCAACGTAGCTTAAAATGAAATCCACACACAAATAGAATGTGAACTTGTAAGCATCGACTAAAATTAAAAATATGAAGGCTAAATTAAAATTGACAACGGTGGAATTTCATTAGAGCTCTTAGGTATAACAAGTTTGTGTTTGCAGTTAAAAACGAGTTTGTGATTAAATTTAGTGTACGTAAAGAATTTTGTTGCCCTGGATATAACCTCGTTTTTGAAATTAAAACTGTACAAAAAAAAAATAACTTTTTCTTTCCTTTCACTTCTTTTGTGGAAATAAATGACGGTTGTATTTAAAGCAGAAAATACAGATTGGGTATCGCGTCAAACGCGTCCTAAGCATAAAAATGCCTACCATAACTATTCTGTTTGTTAAAAATAGACAGTAAATTATAGATGTAGTTTGAAATTAATGCATTGATCTTGCCCTGCGGAAGTAAACTTTCTGAATTCGAAAAAGGAGAAAATATCACTAAATACTACTATTGTGAGGCTCTCGACTCTGAAGTTGAGCTCCGACTCTGATAATGTTTACCTCCGTTTCGGAAAATAGGAAAGGGTAATTGGTGCTAAATTGAGTTGAGAAACTTTCTTAGTAGTTACTCAAAAATATTAAAACTAAAGTCCGAGCCAATAACACATTTATTTTTCACTAAACTCTCCAGAAACAGGTAAACATAGTTAAGGTCACATCTCAAATAAACAGAGTTACACTATACATAGCAAGTGAAACTAATTTGTGTGCTTGGCTTTGATTATTATTGATGCACTCGCGAGGCAATGTTCTCTAGAACATGTGCGTTTAAACATGCATTCCCTTTGCATGACAACAGTTACAAATATTTTTCAAGTATTTCTCGAGAAATTAAAAAAAAAAAAAGTTAATTTTTGAGCATGTACGATGGTTGATCAAAAAATAAGGCTCCCATCAATTTTACAACGATACAGGACTGTCTGTTCCGATTGAAATTTACATCGTTGGAAAGAAAAAAAAGTTTCTCTATTTGTATACAAAATCAACATCTTTTTCGGGGCATTATTGTCGACGGCGCCTTAACTTCTGCATCGAGAGGTCACAGAATTTCCCCGCCAACCCGTTGATAAAGCGTGTTAGCACTTTTTTGACTTCTTCGCCGCTCCGGAAACGTTACCCATTAAAATGTTCCTTAAACTTAGTAAACAAGTGGTAATCACTAGGCTCGAGTTCCGAACTGCATTCAAGAACGGAGTGGTTTGTTGATTGTTCTGTCCCACTCTGGTGATGTATTGCTTTCAACCAGCTAGATTGTTACTCATATTATAGTCTTAAGAAAAAGCTCTTTAAAATTTTAGGTGAGCAATATCGATCATTATAACAGTTTGTCTTTTTCAGTAAAACAATATTAACAAAACGGGCAAAACGACGTTTCTCTCTTCTTCAAACTATAGCATTTTGACTGTTAACAGCATCCGTTGCAATGAACTCCCTTGTAATATGTCTTTACATTTTCTACTAGAAAGAGGGCTTTTAATTTTAATGCGAACTGATATTACTTTATGAATTGGTAATTATGTTACGATATTTTGCCAAATGTTTTCAACCCGAAGTGTTTGTCACTAATCTGGAAGAATCACTAAGCTGACAACATATTTGGGGTAAAAAAATCTTGATAAGCATCGCCGAAATATCGTTATTGACACAGGATTTAGCATCTCATTTTAAACGCCATTTTTACTCAATTTGGGTGATACATAATTTCGAGTTGTGGCAAATATTTGAAGGCAAAGAGTGGTCAACAATCGCTAAGTGATCAACAATTTTTGCTCTTATTTCAGTTGGGTTAGCCAATTTCAATATTTTGTTTACAATAAGTTTTCATTCATTTAAAAGTGTGTTTCGTAGGTACTTTTATGTTTTGAACTTATTTTGCTGGTATTGCTTCGGACTGCATTAGTTCTCTTCGGTAACTCTGTAACATTTATCCGTATCAGAATCCATAGGTTATACGATTCGATAAGTTATACGTTAACTATGTAGTTGTTTAAACGCAAAATTATTTCTAATTTTAAACAAGACTTTAAAAACAACTAAAACGTAAAGAATAAAGTTACTTGAGAATAATAAAATTGACATGTTAATCTTAAGCTACCATTACTACATGAAAAATTTGCAAAATCCATTAACTCAAATTGTAATTTAACTAATGTGTACAGCGACTTGATTCTTCCGGCGTTACGTCCCAACAGGAAAAAAAAGTTTCCCTATTTATCTTCCGGATCGCTCTAAACTCAATACTTATTTTTAAAAAAAGTATCATATGATTTAGCCAACCCACTTTTAGTAGATTAAAATCTGTATTTTGAGAATACTGTAGAGCTAGTCATATTTGCGTTATTTTGAGGTGGTCATTAGTGAGATAAACACGTGTGTTTCTAAGACATAATTCAGGAGGAAATAGGATTCATGTACGTAATTTTGCATGAAATTGTGTGTAAATGGTGAATCGAAACCCCCATAAAATGGTTTGCTAACGCTCTCCGGTACGTTTCAGCAAAATGTGTCTTACTAATGATAGTTTTTAAAGATATTTTACTCTGTTCCATGAAAACAAGTGCGTCATTCATTTCTGCTAGCCCTAAGTACCTTTCGATTTTTAAAAGTTACGAATTTTCAGTCGCCTACCTGCAGAAAAATAACTTTTCTGAAATTAAATCATGTAAAAACGTTTTTGTGGGCAATAAATATAAATAAATTTAAAATACATCGGGGGATATCCAAAATATTCCATAGTTTTTTAGATCGTGAAAGTAACTTGAAATATGAAGTTATAGAAATATCTGGATTTTTAGAGCAATTGCTTTACTTAAAAAATTTAAAAAAAAAAATCCCTCAATTTGAAAATGATGTGTCTCATCCTTATATCCACGGGGGTAAGATGAAAAGTTCTTGACCTGACAATGAAAAACTGCTGCTTTTAGTTTAAAAGTGGCTTTATTATTCTCTATAATCTTAAATGATTTCAGAAAACTTAGTCGAGTGTTTCCCCAACATTGGCATTCCTTCTCGGAAGTAAGTCTGAAAGGCTATGACAACCCTCTCAAGTCTTTTCCAGAAGGATTTTTTTTCGATTTTTATAGCAGATGGAAGTGTGCGCGTCCCTTGAGAATAAAATGGTTGGCCGAGCAAATCGTACGTTAAATTCCGCAGTGTACATATCGTCAACGCATCCCTGTAAACTGGTGTGTTATCGTGGTGAAATATATTACTTTTTCTTCTTCAAAACCGGGCCTCTTCTAGGAAATTTTAGCATCCAGCTGTTCAAGACGATTCGCGTAATATTCTCTTGCAATTGCTTTGCCACTTTCAAGGCAATCGAATGATAGCATCCGTTTCACACTCCCAGAACACGCTGGCCTTAAATCTTCCGGCAGTTGAATCGCCTTCGCTTTTTTGGTGCTGAACACCGTTTTCCATCCACTGCTTCGTTTTTTGTCTGGCATGTAGTGGTCGACCTATGTTTCATCCATGGTGACAAATTGCTGCACAAAATAGCTTCAATCCCTATTGCATTGGTTCAAACATTGATGCAAAAATCGTTTGATCCGGAAGATAACTAGGGAAACTTTTCTTCCTGTTGGGACGTAACGCCGGAAGAATCAAGTCGCTGTACACATTAGTTAAATTACAATTTGAGTTAATGGATTTTGCAAATTTTTCATGCAGTAATGGTAGCTTAAGATTAACATGTCAATTTTATTATTCTCAAGTAACTTTATTTCTTTACGTTTTAGTTGTTTTTAAAGTCTTGTTTAAAATTAGAAATAATTTTGCGTTTAAACAACTACATAGTTAACGTATAACTTATCGAATCGTATAACCTATGGATTCTGATACGGATAAATGTTACAGAGTTACCGAAGAGAACTAATGCAGTCGGAAGCAATACCAGCAAAATAAGTTCAAAACATAAAAGTACCTACGAAACACACTTTTAAATGAATGAAAACTTATTGTAAACAAAATATTGAAATTGGCTAACCCAACTGAAATAAGAGCAAAAATTGTTGATCACTTAGCGATTGTTGACCACTCTTTGCCTTCAAATATTTGCCACAACTCGAAATTATGTATCACCCAAATTGAGTAAAAATGGCGTTTAAAATGAGATGCTAAATCCTGTGTCAATAACGATATTTCGGCGATGCTTATGATTGACATTCAGCAAAAGCGCCACTCATCATGCGCGGAGCTTTCGCACCCCAATTCTTTCTGCAAGATTTTTCATATCTTTTTTTACGATATTGCATCAGCTTTTCTCACTCGCCTTCATTCGCATATTCTCTGAGAAGATAGTATGCACTTTTTCGATGATTTCGACTTTGTTTAAATTCAGCTGCATACTTTTTAATCGCATGATATGGAAGAGGTTTCAACTTAGGAAGAACTTCCTGAGGGTTTAATCTATCCAATAACGAAGCGTTTTATGCCGCACGACATTTAAGTTTATCAATTTTAAAGCGAAACGATCAGGAAGTCTACTGCCAAAATTCGTGTAAATAAGCAACTTAAAAGAAAAAGTTGAAACGGTTGATACGAACCGATGACGGTGCACCCGGGCGGAAAATTTACATTGGAACTTCATTTCTGTGCCAGGCCTAGAACTTTTCCTCTTATCCACGTAAAACTACATTAATGCGACATTCAATGTATAACTCCAATTTATTTTTGAAATACAGTAAGAGTTGACTGTAAGAGTGATGTGGAAAAACTCTTTACAAAATAAACTTTTTTTCTGATTTTCAAAAGTTTCAAAGGAAGCAAGTTTTTAAACATTTCAGTAAATTGGTACACGCATGACTCAAATATTGACTTTAACCGTAATATATACTAAAATAACTGTAGTTTGTTACATTGTGCTATTTTTTAGATGACAATGTTTTAACAAAAAGTCTAAAGGTTCATTGTCCAAGGTGGCTGGTCATGCATTTTGTAACACCCTTTGGTGTAAGGAGTACTAGGTATTTGTTAATGTCTGACTTTAATCTTTCAAGACTCCGGATGTTTTTTTTCATGGATACGCATAAATCTACATTTTGGCTTAATCTTACAGCTCCTCCTACAGAAGGCATAAGTCAAAAAGAAGCAGAACATCTATATTCTTCTATAAACAACTAATCCCAATATAATACAGAGTTAGATGATCAATAGATAGAAAAGAACAAAAGATGGAGCTAGAAGATTCCAAACAGCAAAACAGTAACTACACTTTTAAAAATGTCCAATATCCTATTCCAAATTAATCAGCTTTTTTTTTTTACACTAACCTCTATTTGTAACTTGTGACATCAAAATAACTATGTTTTTTTCACAAATGGCAGTTTATTGCAGTTAGTTATTAATTGTTACACTCATGATGGTTTGGATAATGTAATTCAAAAACCAGCAGCCTTATATTGATAAAAGTAAATGGTTCATAACACCCTCCTTTTATTTAGTAGAAACATTCTTTAAAAATGTTTTCAAAGCGGTTCCATAAAAGATTTCTTCCGTTAAAAGAAGATAAGTCTATTAATTAAAGTAGAGCCCCTACGTATACCAGCTGAACTGTCCGCCATTTTGGATCAAAAGTCGGAGAAATATTACCACAGTAGATGTGTTTTCGCTTCCTTTCAGCTTCATTTTATGTTAGCGTAATGCATTCGTTTTTGTCCCAAATTGACGAAATCGAAAACATTTCAATTGGTGAAATATTACATATATTATTACTATTCGGTTGTTTGTATACTTAATTAACTTGCTAATTAATTATGAAACTAGTATTACTTTACATTATTAATGCTCTTTGTAGTATTAGTGTAACTATATATTTTTATGAGCTAATACTATACATTTGAATTTCCAATAAAGTGAATTAGTCCTATTTTTGGCAGCATTGCATTTTTGAATCTTAGCAATTAACTTATCAACTGATTTAAAAATGTAACAGTTGTATTAAAAAAAAGCATATTCTTCAAACTAAATTACTCCATAGCAATAAAAATAGTACCGAGAATTTACATAACAATGTTTACTGCTTTCGCACAGCCGAGTTTTAGCTTCGGATTTCCAGTAAATCGTCAATAAAATTGATTTTTTATCTTGGGTTATTAGTTTTGAAATGTAAAGAAACAAAATTCTTTCTGTGAACTATTAGCACAGTACACTGAGCCACATTCACTTATTTTTACGATCTTAACATTCTTTCTTGCGTCTTTTAATAATTCACCCTATGGCAATGGATCAAGAACAGACGGTCACTTGGATCCAAAATGGCGGATGCGTCGGCTCTCTAGCTATAGGGGCCTTAAATTAAAGCATTTTTCTGAAGTATACTATTTTTTTATACATTAATCTTTGTCTAAAAAATCTTATAAGCTTAAAACTTTCTATTTTATACTTCCATCAAACTATGATAATGTGAAATTAGTTAAGGATTTTATTTCCTTTCAGCAACGTGAAAATCTGTTAAAATACAAAAATAATATTTGTTTTAAATGAATTTCAGAGAAAGCTTGTCAGTAAATGAGTAAAAATGTCATGGTAATTTAAGCACAATTATCACTTTTAGTTCTTAAAACATCGTAAAAGAACATCTTAGTTTCTTTTATAGTATGAATATATTTATTTGAGCAGTAATCGTTAAAAAAAAATATTCTTAATTTCTTGTTTAAAGAAACTATATGGTTGGTAAGGGTAAATGGGACCCCTTTCGAGAATAGTTCGTTTTTGAAACCTTACACAAAAGTTTAGAAACAAAACAATTTGAACTTATTCTCTTATTTTATCTTGGACATTATTAATAAACAAAAGTTCATCATTATTTTGTAATATAATGTATGCTTTAAATATTCTTAACGATTATATTTTTTTGAAAACTCGAATGGGTGTCCCACTTACCCTATAGTAAGGGGTAAGTGGTTCAACCCCTTTTATTTAAATTTAAAAGATACATATTTAAAAAAGGGGTAAGGGTTCTTACATGATAAAGAATGTAAATTTTTAGTGTGAAATATTTTTTATAAATGCATATATTTATGAGATATTTACTATCTTTAAAATCTGTATCATGCAAAATTTTAAAACGAAAAACAAAACAATTTCATTTGTGAAATTTATTGAAAGCCTATAGGTATATATTTTTTTTTACATATCAAGGTGTGTTAAATGAACGTAATAGAGTTGATTAAGATAAATTTGAGTAAATTAGCCAAAACTATAAGTTGAAAAAAGAAATTGGAAACTCTAAATGACTGCGTCTATGTAAATTTGGCTAAGAGGAAGAACTATTATCGCTTAATCCTCATTAATTATTCGAACACCATATGCACTATGCCAATAAAAAGTGTTACTATTTTTATTTGTTTTGCAAATTCAACAGTATTTTTAAATTTGTCTCATCAACTTCCAACATTAGACTTACTTAAATTTTAATGATTGTCTATCATGTATTTATATTTCACAAATACATAATCACCAGCTTCAGCAGTTTTTGCAGCAGTTTGTGTTTCTATCAATTCCTACTAAGTTGTCTCGTACTTCACTAATACAAATATTTACGCAGAGTTGCGTTTGATTTTGAAATCCCCATTATTATAGGGGTCCCACTTACCCCTTATAGTAAAAATGTACGGGGTAAATAGGACCCTCCTTTTAAACACTTATTAATAATATTTTATACAAAAATTCTTGTTGCTGTATGAACTTTAAGTTAAACTATGCGTGAAAAGTTAACTATCATTCAAAAATAATAAAAACTAACCTGGAAACACTTCTTTCAAAAATGTTGGTTGAACTCGCAAAAAAAAAAAAAAAAAAAAAAAAGACTCAGTATTATGACCTAGAAAAAACCCCCAAGAAACCCAAATATGTGCAAAATCAATCACTCTGATAAAATTTAACACGATCAGTGCAAAAAAGTTTGAAAACTTGATCCATATTTCAGTTTAGGGGTTTGACTCACTTACCCCAGTGACCCACTTCCCCCAACCAACGCTACTTAATTTAAACAAAAACAAACAAAAAAAAAAAAGATCGTGTTTAATTTTGTGTTTAAAAAACCTTCACTTAAAGGAGTCGAAACCAAAAAAAGCATAAGGTGCTTTTTGAAATGTTTAGATTTATGTTAATTTTAATGGTGTCAATAAACTTAAATCTACAGAAAGCTAAAACGATTACTAATGAGCGGGAATCGAGTACAGGCTACATTTTTTGGACACAGATGTGCAAAAGAAGTTGCATCTACGTGATTCGAGGTAGAAGGAACTTTGTTGATTGGATACCGAAGCTTACAATTTTATGCATTAATAAAGGATTTGTAAATGGTTTGGATACTCCCCAACATGAGTTTGAAGTTAAATTATCAAGCTATTAAAACTCCATGGCTACAAGCGTTGTCGTCACGACGGTTCCCCCACACAGTTTTTGAAAGCTATTAAAATACCGGAAAGTAATATTACTTTCTTCAAAAAAAAAAAAAATCATGTTTTTATTTTGAATCCAGGATGCAAATTCCTTTACTATTTGCCATTTTTACATTCTAATGTGCACAATTTCAGACTCGGTTAGTTTTGGAGAAAAATGTCTTGTGATGGCGATTTGGGTATCAACTTACTTTTCGAGTATTTTGTCACATTGCATTTAAAATAAAAGGATATCTGATAGCGGGTGAGCATGATGTGTGAGGAAATACACCGGAATGCATTACTATTACCAGAGTTTATCTTGAAGAGTTTGATCTTGCGACATCATGTTTCAGAATTACGCTTTTTCTGCTGAGAGTCACCGAAATTTACTCGCTTGACACCGCATTATCTAATCTCCATTCAATATTTAAGAAAAAAACCTTTTATTCTGGTCGCCATGTGATAAAAACATTTTAAACATTTGGGTGTTATCCCAAATTTTATTTTCAGATATTTTGGACCAAATTCAATTGAGTTTACTTATCGGGCACGTATAATTGCTCACTAGGTAGCTTGTTGATAACAAAGGTATTTAAATCACTGATAAAAAATAAAAGTTAGGATTTAAAAAAAAAGACTTTATTTTTGTTTTTAACATTTGTGTTATGATCATGTTTCTGCAGAAAAAAGCTGAAGATTTTGGAAGTGATCTTATTAACAGACCCATGCTTTTAATATGACACCCATCAAAGCTGATTAAAATTTCTTTAAAATATCTAATATGTAATTATCACAGAATAACATAACTTACATTTTGTTACTTTAAATGAAAAAGTTAGCTATACGATGACTAACTTTAAATCTTTTCGTATCTTGTTATTCTAATCAAAATCACTGATTATGGCACTATTTAAGAATATTAAGGCATCAATAACTATTTTCTACTATAATCTCTATGTATTAAAAAAAGGGGGGAGAAAATGAGAAATATAAGATTTAAAAAAAAAAATTCTCATTGCTCTTCTTTTGGTTAAAGGCAAACTAGGTTTAACAAAAAAAGTTTTACTTTTAAAATAAATTACAGGTCGTAACGGGATGACATTACAATTTTATGATCTCAATTTACACATCGTCGCCTCAGAGCAACAGTAGGATATCTTAGTGTTATTCTTGGGATTAGATGTTTTAGTGTCGCTCTGAGGCGACGACATGTCCGAACCCTTTTTTAAAAGCACCATCTCTATTAATAAACCCTATAATGCCAAGCAGCATTTTTTACTTGCGATTTTACCTTTGGGTGATATTACTATAATTTATGATGCTTTTCACTTAAGATTAATTTCTTTTGAAAATATTTCACCTCTGCAAAAGAACTTTTAACTTCTTTCATATCAGGTCACGCAACAATAGCGATAAATATTTGCTGTTGGAAGTTGGGCAGTTTATGAATTTTGCTTCATGTGCTCAACCTGATAAACGGCTTTAGCCACGGAAGTTTTAATATGATTTCAGAATATATAGCAATTGTTACAATACGAACGTCGGAAACTAATTGCGTGTTTCACTTAAGGGGTCTAAGGACCTTTAAACTTCAAAATTTTCGATTTTCTGGAAAAAATATATGTTATGCACAGTTTAATTCTGAACAATTTGATACCTTGTTTATTACTATACGCCAAAAACTTTTCGAGTTATTGTAAAAATGCCTAAACTTTAACCATAGAGATTTATGTTAACAGTAGTTGTTTAAGCCTCTTTTTCTCAGGAGCCGGTTTCTTCGGTTTTCTCGTTTTGCGCGCATGATATCTCAGAAAGTTTCTTATATATGTCCGTAAAACTTTTAATGTATGTTTATCTGGTTTATATTTATGACCTGAACCTAAATTTATTTATTTTTTGAAAATTTATTTATTTTTTTGAAATTTGGTAAGTTATTATCGAAAATTTCCAAAATTTTGGGTAAAAAATATTTATTTTTAAATATTAACTTTAATTTTTTAGTTGAAATTTAGGTTCAGATCGTTAAGATGTATCAGACAAACATGCATGAAAAGTTTTACGAAAATATATTAAAAACTTTCTGAAATATCATGCGCGCAAAACGAGAAAACCGAAGAAATCGGCACCTGAGAAAAAGAGGCTTAAACAGCTGCTGTTAACATAAATCTCTACGGGGAAAGTTTACGCATTTTTACAATAACTCAAAATGTTTTTGGCGTATGGTAATAAATAAGGTATCAAATTGTTCAGAATAAAATTATGCATAACATATGTTTTTTCCAGAAAATCGAAAATTCTGAAGATTAAAGGTCCTTAGACCCCTTAAGGTGTTCAGAAAGTTCTAGGAAAATTCATAGTTGTAATTTGCAAGCGTTCAATTTCGTAAATAGCTCTTGAAAGAGAATAAGTATAATTGATAAATGAATGGACTATTTTATTAAGAACTTAAGTGTGAGTTTATCCTTAAAGAAATCAATCAGCGTGATTGCTAAATATGATTTGTTAATGCAATGAAGTGATATTTTAGAAAATGCAAGTTTTTTTTAACTTTATTATTTCGTTTAATTATGTTGAACAGCAAAGTGAATTAATTAGAAAAATATGTCTCATTTGTTAATAGATTATGAATGGTTAAAGCTCTTAGACATTTTTTGATTGCATTTACAGATTTTAATAAATGTTTTTTTTTTTTTTTTTGTTTTTGTTTTTTTTTCGTCTTTATTATTGGTAACTAACACATATCATGATTAAGATGAAATAGATTGAGGTGAAATGCCATAAAACGTAGTTCACCTCCAATAATGAGCAAAAACAGCTTCCTGGTCATTTGGTACGAAAGCTGATGCACTTTGAGAGTTCTTTGAGAATATTTTTTGTAGGTTGATAACTGCTTTAAGGTTTTTTTTTTAATGATTTTTTCATTCTGAGTGATCTGGTAAGTACCCAAAATCTTGACCCCACATTATTTGCTTAGATATGTTAGTTGTTGTTTCAGTACTAGAGAAGCAACTCTGTTAGTTCTCATAAATTTGAAATAGGGGTTCCTATTAGAGTCGATTAGCGGGTCCTGCCTGCCTTTGTTGAGCGGCACTACATGGACCGGCATGTAGTCCAATTCTTTTGGGGAAAACGGCAATGTTTTTTTCTGGGGGGGGGGAGGGGGGCTGTTTTATGACGCGTCCTACAAATGAAAATGATCTTGCTTCAAACAAAGTCACGGGGGAAAGATATAATTGTATATATTACGTTGCATGCATTAATTGGCAATAAGAATTGTTCTAAGCTTGAACACAAATGCACAGTCTGTAGAAGGGTAAAAGATTACTTAAACGGAAAATGGAACATTAAAAAGAACAAAAAAGTTAATGTTATTGGGCTGTACATGTAATGCTTTCACTAATAATTTATTTCATTGTAGTAAATTGGAATTGATTTAATAACACTGTGCATACATTTTCAATACGGCACTAAAAGTATCGATAATCTTCCCCCAAGATTAGGGAAAGGCGAAATTCAACCTTGTCTGATCAGCCCAATGATTAATTAAAAACTTCAAATAACTTCTTTGAATTCGACTTATTTCGCTTAAGTCTGCTACTTTCGTGTATTGAGGATCAGACATGCAGAACTGCTTGTAATATCTACACTACCTCGAAAAACGTGATCGATAACTGTGATCGAAGTAGTGAAGTAGCGATCAACTGCAGTGATTGTTCGATTTTGGGAATTTTACTAATAAGACATTGTATTATCTTTGAAATATTCCCCAAAATGCGCGGTACATCTTAAAAAGTTTTTACGAAGGAGCCGTCTACAGTTATAAAATCTATATGAAATGATGGTAGATAATGTTTTAAATTTGTTTTTCTAGCTCATTAATCAGTCCCTACTTAAGTCTTGTTAAAACAATCATCTATATGGCACTGCGACAGTATAGCTGGAGTTATTGGAAAACATAATATGTTTCAAGATTTACGTTCATGTCTAGAGATAATACCAATAACAGACCAAATAAATCCCGCAGCATTTCAACTTTAAGTACCTTTTGTTAAATTTTCATGACATTTTTTTCTTCAATTTTGCTAATAGCAAAACAATTTGTTTCTTTTTTTTTTCCAACGGCAGATGAAATGTCTCTATATTCATATTACATTCTGTAATGAATTCTTTTCCGGTTGTTTTGCCGGAAGTTGATATGTCAAATTTGACATGGCAAAACATGATATGTAGACTTACCAACTTTTGGAGCAGAATTATATGATAGTTTTTACTATATCATGTTTGGTAGTTCATTTTTCTCGCTCAACTGTAACCTCAGACACATTAAATTATGGCGCAGAAAAACTAAAGTCTAATCGCATATCATGATCAGTAGAGTAGAAGATGGCCAAAGTTGACAGATCAACTTTTGGCAAATAACCACATAATTGATCTCGTAGAAACGTTTCGCCTGAGATTGCATTCAGCAAGCTGTTTGCAATTCCTGGAGTGGGAGCTTTGCCAGTTAAAATACAATGTTATAACCAGGGGTTCTAGACGAGTGAATATATTTCCTCTAAGGTGAAAGCATGGTGCCCTAAGGTGCAATACTGGCAAGGAAATAGAGCAGAGGAGCCAAAACAACATGCAATCACAGAAAGACTTGCTGAGCATGCGCTTTTGCTTTAGGCATGTATTCAACCACTTCAATATGGCGGACAAATGATGATTGCATCTATGTGTCTTTCACATTGAACGAAGTACACTATTGGATTAAAACACAACTTTTCTAAGATTAATTATCCAAAATAGTAAGTAAGTACAGCTTTTGATCACTTTGTAGCTTTTAGGGCTTTCAAACATAGTTAAAAGTATTTAAAAGTGCATTTACTGCTTTTCAGTTACCGTTACTGTCGTTTAGTTTCAGTTTATTGTTACTGTTGTGAAATTTCCGTCATTCAAAACGCTACCAAAAATATCTATCATTATTTTCTTGAGTACTCGATAAGCAGCATTTACTCACCAAAATAACCAGCTAAGATTATCAATAATCAACAAGTGAGGATCAGAACAAAAATGATTCTTGTGCTTCGTAAGATATGACAGAATAGCATGCGAAAACGTAAACAGCAAAAAAAAAATCTTTCTCCGTCTGGCTTTTTTTTTCCTTTTTCATTCAAGTGTTTGAATCATTTCCTGTTAGCGGTTAATGTCTCGATAGCGTTAGAAGTTTCTTTTGGTTTTTTAAACTATGGAAAAACTTCATGTGCATTTTATTTTGTTACTCTTGATTAACGTTTATGAAACGATTTTGTTTTTCCGTAACTGTAATATTCCAGAATATTTTTGACTCTTCATGTAAATAATGTATAAGTACCTCTATACTTCATTTTGGATACGGATCATTTTTTAGTAAATGTATATTTTCTCACAATTTAAATGATTACTCGTCTTTAAATTATAATATATTTGTGACAGCTCTTTGATACCAAGTGAAGGGTAGATGTGTATTGTTTTATTAACTTTTAACGTTACTTTGTAAAAAAAAAAAAAAAAAAAACCTCATCAGAACGCCGTATTTTTTTACAAGTTTTTAACGGCCCCTAAATTATTATTTATTTATTTTATGAATTTTTAAGAAAACGATTAAGATTTCACTGGTCCGAAAAATTTTTCATTTGCCTTTACCGGCCCGTGGGTCAAAAGAGGTTGAGAAACACTGAGTTAGAGCACGATCAGATGAATTAAAGCAATGAGCACTTCTTAACTATGTTGAAAACTCTGAAACATGATCAAATGTTGTAATTACATGTTTTAATCATTTCCAGTACTGAGTTCAATGTGAAAAATGTCCAAAACGTAGAATATCATGAATCAAAAGAAAACTATTAAAAAAAAATACACAACTGTATTAAAAAATCTACAGTAAGGGTGCCATTTCTCTCTCTGAAGGTTCCTTTTTTTTCACCCCGGCAGCCTATTTTTTAATAAGTGCCTGTTTTTCACCCTATTTAGAGGTGCCAGTTCGACTTCTTATTGGGTGCCGCTGGTGAACAAGCGTTTCTCCTTGAAAGGTGCCGAATGCATCCTATAGTTTTATCAGTGTATTGTACTGTAGATTTTTATGTATTTGAAAGATAAAACGAGTTCGTAATCTGTTACGAGCAGATGATGTTCGAAACAACATCTATTCGTTTATGATGTTCTTCCATGTGAAGATCAGTTGTAATGTGTTGGTGGCTCTCTTATGAAGTTCTGAACGAGTTAACACGAGTATACTATTCGTATTCGGGACGATTTTTCTTACTAAGGCTTGTGGAAGTTCACAGATTGTATTTTGCTCGTGATTCTTGCATTATTTCTTAAAACCGTGCACGAGAATATCACGGCAATGGTTTTCACAACTACGTAACCCTCCCATGCCCTTAAATCGTCAGATTTTCTAAATTCACAATTTTTACCTAGTAATTAACACACCTTCCCTTATTCAATATTTTTGACAATCTATTTTTTTTTTCGTAAGGGGGTCCGAAACACATATTGAAAAGATGTTTATAAACAGCGATTTAATAAGAAAAATCCTAACATAAATATTTAAAAAAAAATTTTGACTAAAATTTAGTTTTTTTTTTTAATGGGGTTGCTTTAAATTGCTAAAACTCGAAATATTCTAGGCCAATTTTTATTTAATTTTTTAAAAAAATTATGCCTAAATATCTAAGCTTAAATTTTCATTCGGCGATTTAAAAAATATTGAGTCAATTATATAAAAAGAAAATATTTGAATCAAAATTCGAAGATACTTTTTTTTTTTTTTTTCAAAAAAACATTTTCTTGAAGTTAACTTTTTTTCAAATTTGCCGAATAAAAATTAAAGTCAACTGTTTAACAAAGATATGCTCCAAATTTCATTACTTTATCTTCTTCAGTTCTTGACTTATAAGAGTTTGAATGCAACAAATCGGGAAAAACTGCATCATGGAGAAAAACGCGTTTCATGTTTTAACGTTAAATATAATATTAGTTAAATGCATGCAACAAAAATAATTTTATCTTCTGTTCTAGTCAAGATAGAAACAAGATTCTAACGTCCTTTTAAGCAAAAAAAAATGCAAAATTTGAGATTTTTTGTGTCCCGGACCCCCTTAATCTGATGGGCTTTCCCACGGGCCCTTAATAAAAGGATTACATTTGGTGGAGGTATTCACCAGGATGCTAGGTAAAGGGTGTTTTTTTAGAAGTAGAGAACTTTAGATTTAAATAAAACGCAGTTAAATTTTGTTAATTGCTTTATTCGAAAGACGATTCTTTGCCATTTTTATTTAAATGTGATTTCTGCCATATGACCACCTCGGCTGGCTCGGAGAAAGTCTAATCGGAAAGTCCAATTTTCTCACTTTTGGCAGCAGTAGAGATCGTATGTCAGTAATAAGGTGGCGAATGTTCTCTTCCAAGACGTCATTCGTCTGTGGCTTATCGGTGTAGACCATAGACTCCACATAGCCCCACAAAAACTAGTCCAGCGGTGTTAAATAGCATGATCTTGCAGGCCAATCCACAGGTCCATTACGCGAAATTATTCCTTCACCGAACGTTTCTTTCAATAAATCAATTGTGACGAGCGCTGTGTGGCATGTTTCACCGCCTTGTTGTCTATTCATGATGAAATGGCAAACCGAACTGAGCACAAAACAAGTGACAGCTATCAAAATGGCACACATATCAAACAGTGTTGCCAACTTAAAGTTCTATACCTCTAAAAAAAACACCCTTTATCTCCTCTATATTCCTCTGCCGTGCTCAAGTAAATCTCAAAATACCCATTGGGCCCATTTAGAGTGAAGTTGAAAGTACAAAATAAAGCACTATACTGCCGTGCTAAGCACAGATGTGGTATCTGCAGCAGAGCTCAAAATGAGAAATCGACGATTAAAGTTTTACAACTCATTTCTTTGATTTATGACTTAATTAAATGCTCAACTTGCGGTAGTTGTTTCGTAAATAACTTATCTAAAATCCGTAAGAGAGTTTTTTGCTAAAATCTTAATTGAAAATTAATAAATGTAGTTACGACAAATTTTCTTTTCAAAACCTTTTCATATACTAAGCTATTTTCACCGTACGTGACAATTACTAAGCATTTTTAGGGGTATCTACGCAGATACGACAAAAATAGCTTAGTAAAACGTGATCAAGGTATCATTAAATAATACTGAAAACATCTGCTTTTTTTGGACTTGGCTGTTTCACTTTATTTGTTAATACAAATCTAACAGAATCTACCTTCTGAAATATACCATTTTCAAAACTCCGGACGGTTAAAACTGTAATCCATAACAATTTTCTGTTTTATATATTAAAAGAATGTGTTTTTTATAATGTTTTATTTTCTAGATTCATTTTTACCGAGCATGAAGATAATTTTGAGAGCAGACGATACTTAAATGAAAATATTACTGGCCGTAGAATGAAATGTTTTTTTTTTTTTTTTTTGCATGAAAGAATTAGATATGAATATTTTACATGCATTTCATTTTTAGATTTTACATTTTAAATAAACATTTGAATAGAAAAATCTGAATATTTACTTTAACAATTATGCAAAGTTGTATTAGTTTTTATTATTGACCTGTATAAACTATTCAACGGTAAATTAATTTTTATTTCTGTGTTACAATAAACTGCTACATTATTAAATATGCTGCTTTACTAAGGTATAAAAGTCGTATCTACAAAAAATACTAAGGAAAAAAGTGGTAACTGCGCAGATACTACTTTAAAGGCTTAGTATTTGTCACTTACGTTCAAATTGCCTTAGCAAACTCCGCAAACTGTGCAGTTACGACTTTTTTCTTAAAGCTTTTTTTAATATTTCGCGTTCACAAATCGCCAAAAAACTTGAGATTTAGGTAAATTAAATTACTAACGACCACCTGGTGACAATAACTCAATTTTGATAAAATGTGCAGATACCACATCTGTGCTTAGCACGGCAGTATAGCCGTAACTCGTCAAAAAAAAAGGTTCTGAAAAACTACTCAGCACAAATGACGGAAAATTGAAGCTATTACGTAATAGCCGATTTGTTATAAATGGTTTTGCTACAAACGTGAATTGCAGTAGTGTTTTATGGATGAGCAGTTTTGTTTTTAACAATTCAGACACTTTAGGATGCCTTAACAAATTTTAAATACCAAGCTTTACATGGTTTTTCTGCTTTATTTACAATCTTAAAACGGGTTTGTTTCCCCTTAAGAACTGGTTGCTCGATTTGAATTTAAAAAAAGCGAATGTTTCGGCACGAGATTCCTTTTAAAAGAAATCATTAAATTTTCTCTTTTCTGCTATCTTTTTAAAAGAACTTTTTTTCTTTCTCCAAAGAAAGAAAAAAGGACTAAAAACTTCTTAGTTGTTAGTTCCATGTACGTTTTCTCACTAGATAGAAACTTCTTTCATTTTATGTTTATTCCACACATATGAAGAGATACAAAAATTTGTTTCATGAATAACGGAAGTAAGAAGGTATTTTTTTTCTCTCTCAGAATATCGTGTTTCAACTTTATTAACTAACTCAAAATGCCTCTACTCTTCAAAATTATTTAAAGTAGACGAACACCCTAAATATGATTTTCTTTAATATTCATTGCACCTATCTAAAACTTTATACGATTATTAAATATGACATAAATAACACATCTTGACTACTATTTGTTGAAAAATAAATTTTCTATAGGGTTTTTTTTCAGTAAAAAACAAAAAAAAGTCAGATTTTTGGCAAAAAATACAATTTCCTTAAGGGGTCTAAAGACCTTTAATCTTCAAAATTTTCGACTTTCTGCAAAAAATATGTTATGCATAATTTATTCTAAACAATTTGATACCTTATTTATTACTATATGCAAAATGTTTTTCAAGTTATCGTAAAAATGCGTAACCTTTCCCCATAGAGATTCATGTTAACAGCAGCTGTTTAAGTCTGTTTTTCTCAGGTGTCGGTTTCGCTGGGTTCTCGTTTTGCGTCCGTGATATCTCAGAAAGTTTGTGATATATTTCCGTAAAACTTTTCACGCATGTTTGTCTGATTTATTTTTGTGATCTGAACGTAAATTTTTTTATTTATTTATTTAATTTTATTTTTTTATTTTATTTTATTTTTTGAAATTTTATAAATTAATATCAAAATTTTCCAAAATTTTGGGCGAAAAAATATATTTTTTTTAATATTAACTTTAAATTTTTATTAAAAATTTAGGTTCAGATCATAAAAATAAAACAGACAATTATGCGTGAAGTGTTTTACGGAAATATATAAGAAATTACTGAAATATATAATTCAGAGGTATTAAGCACGCAAAACGAGAAACCGGCACCTGAGAAAAAGAAACTGAAACAGCTGGTGTTAACATGAATTTCTGTGGGGAAAGTTAACGCATTTTTACGATAACTTGAAAATTTTTTTTGCTTATGGTAATAAATAGGGTATCAAATTGTTCAGAATTAAATTATGTACAACGCATTTTTTTCGAGAGGGTCGAAAATTTCGAATGTTAAAGGTCCTTAGACCCCTTAACGCTTCCAGCGCATTCATTTTTTCATAATTTTTAAAACGTTTTTAGTCTATCTCGTTGTTAGTTACCAGAGAGTGATATGACACCTCCAATTTGGAAATAATTAACTAAAAACAGGTTTTACGGGTAATTGTTTGAAAATATCCCTCGAAAAACGTGCTTTTTGCCCCCTAAGTTTAATCGATCATAATTTCAAAACCACATATTGCATGTGCATTAACCTTTCGAGGTTTCTATTACAGTAATATGCTCAATTAACACTTTTGGAAAGTTTCAAATCTTTAGAGTTAATAATTTTTTCGGTAGAGCTGTTGGCAAACAAAAAGCTGTTGGTTGAACAAAAACTTTGAAAACGTATTCATGAGAAAATCAAGAAAGAAAAAGTAAATTTCAGTAATAAACACTGCATTTGAGTTCAGAGATTTCTTCTAGTTTTCGCAATAATTCACCGATTGAAAATTTAGAAAGAACACCGAAGCTCTCTAAATTTCTCAAAATCGATTTTTTTCGAAACTTAGGGTGTTTGCCTACTTTAACTTGATGCGCTTATTTGGTTAAGTCACTTGGACTTATTTCTCAGAGGTTCGTGGGTTCATGTTGTCGGTTGTCGTTTAAAATAAACTGCCCTTAATGTTTCACAGCTCGACTTTTCAAGAAATACGGGAGTTTGCTTTATCTGCTCATTATATGTTTTCAAATAATGTCCTTTAGCTGACAAACTGTTCAAAGGAAAATATCTTAACCAGTGAAGTCGTTTTAGTTGTCAATGAATTTAACCCGAAACTTTTTTTGCTAGTTACCTGTGAGGTTTCAGTTGTCTCTTCTTAGTGTAAAATACTTCAAATGTCACATCTTTGTTTATCCATAGGCATTTGAAAAGTGTTATTGTTCCAGCGCAATACTGATTAAAATAAATATTTTTAGAAAACGGTGAATGAACCACGATGTGGTAGTTGTCGAAAAGCCGAATGCAGCTTGGTTCATTTTTATTACTTTGGCTTTGCTCTTTTTCTCTCCAAGTCTCTATGCGCAGTTTTTTTTTTTTTTTTTTTGATTACTTTAATCTTCTCTTAATGACATGTTTTTATTTTCCATAGTCATATGGAATGATACTTTTACTCCATATTATTTGTAAGTAAACTCCTGTTTGTGAAAACTGCAACACCATGAAGGAAGCATCATAGTTGAATGAAATTTAATACATAGTTGCGTGGTGATGGTACAAATAAATGATTACATTTTCAAACCAAGTAAACAATAAAAAGAGATAGAATTAGTATTTTGTGTGGCCACCAGGCGCCGCAATAAGAGCTGCTACACGACTCGCCATGGAGTGAAGCAAATTTTGAATATCTGCCTGCGGAAGAGTGTTCGATATTGTTTGTATGCGCAACCAAAGTTCGTCTGTCGAAGCAATAGGACGAGGATCACGAGCGAGACGCCGCTCAACGAAATCCCACACATGTTCAATCGGTGACATATCCGGGGAATATGCAGGCCAACGAAGAAGCTGTACTTGCTGCGAATCTATGTAGGATTTGACAGTCCTGGCGACATGTGGATGGGCATTATCCTGCTGGAATACAGACCCTGGCAATCCCTGCAGGAAAGGAATAGCTTGGGGCTGTAAAACTTCGTTTATGTATCGGGTACTGTTCAAATTGTTCACAATTCGTAGCAATTGTGATTGTCCATGATATGCTATGGCACCTCAAACCATAACTCCGGGTGTTCGTCCACTGCGGCGTTCGATAATGCACTCCGGAATGTGCCGTTCACCGGCATAGCGCTTGACACGAATTCGGCCATCATGGTGCCACAAATTGAAGCGGGATTCGTCAGAAAAGACGACCTGCTGCCAATCAGCACGCCAGCTCCTATGCACATTGGCCCATTGTAGCCGCAGGTGGCGATGGTTTTAAGTGAGAGGAATCCTGTATAAAGGAATCCTTGCGCGCAGTCCGTGTTGCAGCAGAAGTTTTCGAATTGATGAAGCACACAATGAAACACCTGTACCTGTTTACCACTGTGGTGCCAATTGTCTAGAAGAAGCTGCGCGAATCGTCAGTGCCATACTCACCTGGTGTCTGTCATCGCGAGCTGACGTCACATTTCGGGTTCCACTCCCGGATTTCCGAGCTGTCCGACCCTCGTCCGTCCACTGTTTCCAAACACGCATGATTGTGCTGCTGTTACGCTGCACACGAGCGGCTACTGCACGATGAGACAATCCAGCTTCACGAAGGCCGACGATTCTGCCCTGTTCAAACTCCGAAATTTGCTCAAATTTCACTTTCTTTCGTCGAAGAGGCATGGTAAAGATTCAGGTTTACTCCAGCATAAAACCACCGATAATCATACACGCCTCTCTACAGCTGTCTATTTATATTCGGTTCGATCCGCCGTTCAGAGGGCGCTGCTCAGCATACGCATGCGTTACCGGTCTGCAATTCTAATGATTTGCATATCATACCCTACTTTACATTTCCTGCAATTTTCAGCTCACTCGCGTAAGCCCTTCGTGGTGTTGCAATTTTTACAAACAGGAGTGTATCTTTCATTTTCCAACAAATGATAATCACTGCGTACCTACCGTCAAGAAGCAACACTTTAACTTATCAGTTTGTGCAAAATATCAAAGAAGTACGAAAAAATTGAAGCTAGATTTGCAGATTTTCAGTTTACAGATTGTTGCCTGTCCAATTAGTGAAAAGTTGCTGTTCCTGTCTAGTATCTTTATTTATGTTTACTATATAAAAAAGCAACTTTTTTTATTTAGTAACTCGAGCAACAAATGTTTTACACTAGAACCACGGGACTTTAGATACATAATCTAGAACAGCAGAGTGGATTGTTTTGACCCCTTATTGTAAGCCGTGACCCCTAATTGTAAGTAAATATGCATAACAGATTAATTTAAATAACTGAATCAATGTGTTTCAGTGTAAGAATCGATATTTCTAAGCATTTGCATAAAACAATCTTATTAACTTAATTTTTTCAAAATTGCAGTATTTAAAATGTCATACATTTTAATGAGTTTCATAACATGTCTTTAACAAACTATGGCATACGTTTCCTGATTTCAATGGAAAAACAGAACATCTCTTTAAATATAATAAAAAATATTTTAAAACGAACAGAAAATGTTAGTAGTTTCTAGTTTTACAAATTATGTAACTCAATTTACCGATAGTGTTGCGTAATAAACAAAGTGTGAAGGGCAAAATGAAATGGTGGATATTTACTCCACCAACTATCTGGTAACTAATAGTAGTCTCATGTAGAATTCCACTAAGGAAAAAGTTACCTCTGAAGAACAAAGCATATGATAATACAAGCAATTTTCAAAAAGTTATACTTATTTTGTAATATTTTGTTATAATTAAGATTATTTTTTGTCACACTAAAATGAAAAAGTTTTTTTTTTTTTTTATTAACACTTTCGATATTGACATCTCATTTTTACACATCATTTGTACATTTTTGTACACCATTTTTATAATGATTATCAAGTATATTTTATTTTAAATGTTTTGGTAAATTAGTCAAGTGTATGCGTGACGAAGATGATCGAGCAAAGTGAAATAAATCATTTTTTTTTAAAAACTTATTCAATCAATTATTATTCACATACGTATTCATTTGTGAATTTAGTTCAATAAATTTTCTTCTTCATTTGTTCATTACTTTCACGCATTGTCTTATTCATTCGCACATTTCATATATTAATTATTTTAATCGTTTATTGTTTCATTATCTTAAATTTATTCATTCATTCCATTATTTACTCATTCATTTGATTAAAAATAATTTTAGTCATTGAATTGAAAATATTTCATTAGAAAAAAATGCGTCACGAAAAAAAAAAGTTTTTTTTTTCTTTTAAGTACAAACTTACTTCCAAAAATAAAATATAATGTTTTAATAAAGGGAGGTGCTGGCATTCTCTTCCTCCTTCCAAATAGAGATAAATATACACATAAAATCAACACAGGCATAATTGCTTCTAACTTCACCAGCGAACTTCTTGCGATTAAGGAGGCACTCACTTTTTACATGACCAATCAAGAGATCTCAGTCCCAACTGATGGATTGGCAATCTTCTCTGACTCAAAAGCGGCCTTAGAAGCAATAAAAAACGGAGCAACCAACATCACCTCTGCCATAAATGCCCTACTCGAAGACATGCACGGCAATGGAAAATCCTGCATGCTGCAATGGATACCGGCACACGTGAATATTGAAGGGAATGAGTGCGGATTCCCTAGCAAAAGAAGGCAGAAACATTGGCAAACCTTGCACCACCATCACGCTAGCAGACTCAAATGCTGTCGCAAAACATAGACTTCTGCCACATACCTTTAAGAAGCCCCTCATCACCGACTTTGATTGCCCCAGAATCCTAACATCTACAATTGCAAGATTAAGAACAAACCACTATAAAGAGATGAAAATTCTTCCCGACAAAACGAGAACTTATATTCTCTGCAAGAACTGCACCGATGCCCAACTGACTCCGGATCACATTCTTGAGTGCCCGGCCCTTATCCCACATGTTCTACAGCTGGGTATGGTGCCACTGGCTTCAGAACTTCGAGAGGTCCTCTACAGCACAGATGCGTTGCAGCTAGCGGACGCAGTCTTAAAGACACACGGAGCCATTTAATTGTCCATGGACACGACAAAAAAAAAAATGTTTTAATACATGTTTTATTATAAAATGCAATGTTTTTTTTTTAAATCTACTATGCTATTCAAAACAAATGTCCACTTTGAAAAAAAGTTAACTTGTCTTAACTATTTCCCTTTGCCTCTCCTACTACGTTTTGTACATTTTACGAAAGAGTTTTATATTTGAATCCCATATCTGTATTTTTTTACTATATCCTACTATGGTGTAGGACCCATTTACATTTTATCTGTGTTTGTTTGTAATTTTTAATTTGTTGCGTCACACACTCTTTTTCCCCCTTCCTTTTCTTTGTCGGGAGAGGAAAAAAAAATAATTTCTCCACTCTTCAATAAACTGTCTTATGTGAACTGCCGCCAACAAATACAACAAACACATGTCACTTAGAGAACTACTATGGGTATTTCCTTTTCGCATGTAGTGTTGGCTTCCAATGAAAATAGTATATTTTGTTCCTATTTGAGCAACATTCTAAACACCTTCCTATTGACAACATTGTTTTCCAACTTTGAACGTTATTGCTGATTATTATTTTAAATGTTCTTCCGAGTGCATTTCTTTTCTTGGAAGATAAATTATCACCATTTTCGCGATAAGAAGATCAGCGATTGTTAGAGCATTATAAGTAACCTTCAATGTGTTAACTAATATTTGGTCCAAGACTATAAATACCTTGTGCTTTTTTTTCGTTTCTTCCTAGTTTCTTTTTCAAAACGACATTTTTTTAAATCACTTCGAGTATTATAAGCTGAATTTCGCTTTATTATTTTATTCGTATATTTTATTATTATTATTATTGTTTTTTATTTTATTTATTTTTGGTTCTAAACTTTTTCCTATTGTATAATTTTCACCAGAGTACTTTTGAATGGCGTTTTCAAGGTTACACTCATGTTTGATTTTTTTTTCTAAAATGTTGGCTGAAGTGAAACGTCGTGTCTTTAAAATACTACTGCCAATTCCAATATCCTGTTCAGACTGAGCATACTCTACGTTTTCAGATAAATTTGCAAAAAAATAATTTTCCGTTCTTTATATACAAAGGCTTAATGTAGAGATTCATAAGTTTAACAAGAAAAAAAAAGTATCAAAAAAGAATTTATTTTGGTAAAAATGATTAAAAACTATTTGAAAGTGAATTTTCATTGAAATATTTTTTTTTCTAAAAAAAATATAAAACATGCAAACATACGCGAGATAACGCAACTAGTACAGTGTATTTCGGAAATATTATTTGTGTAACAAAGCTTTTAGCTTCTTCTTTTCTTTATCTAGATTTGTAGCCTCTATAGTTTCTCTACTTCAATTTGGAGGAAAATCAGTGTATTGAAGAAGCATTTCGAAAACGAAAACTTTGTTTCTGCCGTTTTGCTACTTCTAAAAGAATGTTTGTTCCTTTTAACTGTGTGTTTTCTCGGGATTCAATATCAGAAAATTTTTCTAAGTATGCTACTTTTCAGATTGAAACCATTAAATGTAGTACTCTTACCTAAATCACGGGGTATTTTTCTTTTCCCAGACAAGCGTTTTTTTTTTTTTTTCAAGATTTGTTTACGCATTGTTTACTAAAATTTAAGATTGTTCAGTTTTATGCTTCTGAAAAGGTTGAACTACCCTGTTTATTGAATTCAAATATAAGATTGTCCTGACTTTGAACACATAATTATACTTCGGAATGAAACACTGGATAAGGCTAGTTATGTAATTTTGTTGTAGAAAACTATCAACTATTCTTTTAAGATGTCCAATTGGATCATCAATTTTTATCATTTATGTGTGTTTTCGAAAATCATTACATAAGAATTTAGAATGTTTATTTTTTATAAAGGTTTTAGGCGATTTACTTGTTTTTTAAATGTGTGTTGTGATTTTTTTTTTCTCCAAGGCAACGATTAAAGAAACAAATCTCACTTGACTATTTTAGGAAAATCTATTTTGAGCTTAAATGAAAGCTCAAAAGATATTCCTTTTTACCTCTATTATTTTATATTTCTTTTGGTTGTATCGTTATTGAGAAATTAAAACTTTTTGACTGTCAAGAATACTTCAATGAACCCGTCTACGTACAATCACATAGGATATTTTTTTTATCCCAAAAACGTTTCACAAGAGATGAAGCTTTAGGATAATAAAAACACAAATAAATTAATCAATTTTTTAGTAAAAATACAATCACTTACTTGAAGTCAAATTTTGAAGTGGTGTTGCACGAAAGCTGCAATTTAGCAAAGCAAAAAAAGGTTGAACAAATAAATTGTTAAGTATGATAAAAAAAGAGCTGACGCTTTTAATAACAATCACGATTTACTTGCGGGTTGCCAGCTAGCGTAATTACCTCTTGATTTTAAAAGGTAATGCATTCTCAAAAGCAAGTCAAAATGAAAGCAGCTTAACGTATTAAAATGTCTTCCGTTTTTATATAATAGATCGTCTCGGATAAAAACCCACGAACTGCTCTCGAGTCAGCTCACGTATGTGAACTGCAAAGTTTTAAAAACAATTAAGTGGGCTCGTGAAAGATAAATATGTATGTTTTAGATTTGATTAATTGTTGTTTCAAAATACTTTATCGATAGCTTTTAGGTGCTCATAATAAATTAGATCCATTTAACTACAAATTATAAAACACGTTAAATGCCACGCGCATTGAGGATTTATTGCAAGAAGTCAAAGCCTGACTGAAAAAGCAAAATTCCAAATCTGGGTTTGTTACTGGTTAATTAAATCTGGGTTGAATTAGGTGAATTTAATAAAATATTTACTATTTGTGGGCGAGTATAAAAGTATAAAACTACATTAACAGTAGCTTTCAAATGTAAATAATCCCACAAATCTATTGTTTATCGCAACACTCGCCATGCGACCCCACTGCCGTAACCCAGCCGATTAGCGAGCGAAGCGAGCTCCAATCGATTAGCGGATCCGATTGAAGAAAATAGAAGTCATTTGATGAAAACGGTCTCCCTCCCCCTTCTGATGTAAAGTAATCATTTTCTTAAACTATAATGCGTAAACACTAGGGTGTCCTAAAAAAATGAGTCTCTTTTTTTTTAACGCATACCGTCTTACTTTTTTTCCTTTTATAACGAAACCGTTGCAAAAAAAAATTCATGCAATTTGAAGCAGGGTAACCCGTGCCGACTTGCGCCTAAACGTGTAAATAGCACGTGTATTCCTAAGCAAGCGAACGTTAGCGACGCGATACTTTGCGAAGCTCAAAACAACTGTAAATGGTGCACAGAAAACAACTAAGCAGAAAAACGGATGTTGGGGGGGGGGGGAGGGGCTTATCCGTGGCAATGGGAAAACCGTCAAACGTGTTAGTACGAATACACTCCGGTCAGCGAGCGCAGTATAGTTCTTCCATAGTGAACGAAACAAGGCCGAGGAATTGCGTAGTTCGAAAAAAAGATATATTTTTAATAGGAGTCGTAAAACATCAAATTACGGGCCCAAAACTTCCCTTTAACGACAAGTTCTGTCTGTTTTTTTTATAACATTCGCGAAGTGAATTTAACCATAAGTGAAAATGCAAATCTTGCTATTCGGGAATGTACCATCTTTTGGAAAAAAGGCACCCATTCCCACCAAATCGTTGTAAATTGTGTGAATAAACTTAAAAACATATGTGTCAAATTTGGAGAGACTTACAAAAAAATGCAAAGAAACTGCAAGAAGTATTCAGGCAGCGCCAATAAGAATTTGTGAATAATTGAATCATTTTATTCGATATTGCACAATGCACACATGCTGTTGCACTTTAGTTAATCAAAATACAGGCAGATAGGATTTTTTTGTAACTCCAAAGAGCCAACGCGGTCACTTAGGTGAAGTGGATAAAAAACAGGCCAACAAAGAGGAAAGGGCTCGACTTCGAGCTGTCAAAGAAGAAAATAGGCGCATGAAATAAGATTTTGCTACGATTTCGCACGGAATTGTATGTACCTGTATAAGAAGATTCCTCTTCGAGTTCTTGTGAAAATATACATTCAGAAGATTTTCCTGAAACATATAAATCAGTACCTGGAACAAGTATACCAGATCCTGGAACAAGTATACCAGAACCGGGAACAAGTATATCAGAACCGGGAACAAGTAAATCAGAACGTGGAACAAGTAAATACGTAATGAGGAGCGATTTTATAACTCCAGAGTTAGTTGCTGCATTGGACAAGTGTCCGTTAAGTATACGAGATTCTGTGTTTATTCTTGAAACTACTATTGACGCACTTGGGTGTAACATTGATGAATTTCCGATAAGTAAATCTTCAATAATTCAAAGAATTCGAACCGAAAAGCGAAAGGAGCGCGCGGAAATAATAAAAATATATTTTCAATACGAGGTATCGGATGTAGTGACTTTACAGGTTTTGTATCGAAACCTGTTTCGTGTTACATCCGAACCGTGTGATACGAGACTTTGAAATCATGCAAATCAAGCAATGTGTACCGTGTTATATCTAAACTAAGTCTTAAGATGAACATTTTGTAATTGCTGAAATCTCGGTTCATTAACTAACGAAAACTGGGAACCAACCATACAACAGCCCCACTGATCCAAAATTAGATTTGCTATAAATGATTCTACTTAATTCCTTTGCATACCTCAAATTAAAACTATTATGCACAAGAAATCTTTCTTTACTAAGAACGAAATGTAGATTATCAGAAAGAGAATTTTAGCTTTTCTGTAGGTATCAAGTTCGTCTGAGCAACAACAATGAAATAAAGTATAAAATAAAGTAATAAATAGAATTATTCTATTTATTTTATTTCATATTTCTTTCGGCTATATATATTTTATATATTTTTTTTATTTATCGTTTGCTACATTTAGTTTATGTTTGATCCTAAAGTTACTTTTTTACAATGTATTGGAAAAAAATAATTTTCACCTTTTTGCTTTTAGAACACTCATGAGAAAAAATATTTTTTAAAAAGTTAGCAAACCAAACTTTCAAGCCTGAGACCGATATCATTTTTCGTATCAGCTTATTAAAAACAAAGAACAAAAATAAAATTCAATATTTTAGGTTGCTTTATATGAATACCACGTAGTATTAAATTCAAGTTTTGTACCGTCTAATATCAAATCCGTGTTGTACTAGTCGCAAACTTCGTACCGTGTGATATCGAAACCGTGTTATACTAGTCGCAAACTTCGTACCGTGGGATATCGAAACCGTGTTGTAGAAGTACCGTGTTATACGAGGGGCGCTTGTATTACGTTTTAGAGGTCTTTTTATGCATAAGTACATCGCTTTTGGACCACTAATTGGAAAACACTCATTTCGACTTTTCTGAATCGTATGTTTTATTTTTAATTTGTAATCGTTTTTTCAAGTTTTGAACCCTCATATCACCATCAAGGTTGCCTTTCAAAAACACAAAAAAATCCTTCATCCTTAGAGAGCTGAAGTAGTAAATCGGAAATTACCAAAATGATTATGAGATCGTTTTAGATCAGTGTGTCTAACTGTACCTGAAGATTCAAAAATACATTATTTTTGTAATAAAAATATTACCATAATATTCCTATATATATATATATATATATTTGTGTGTATGTATATAATGATTGAAGAACTTTCTGTTGGATAAACTAAAGTTCCGCAGAAGTAAAAAAAGTTAGAGAATTTTTTTTATCTTGGCACATTTTATGTCAGTGCACGTAGATTTAAAATCGTAAAGTCTTAAACTCACTGGAATTCTTGCGAAGATCCGACTGGGAGTGACACGAGGAAATAATCCGGTTTGAAGTGATTAGAGTGCGTCCTAAAGTGAAAAAACTAATTACGTGTTTTTTTTTTTTTCTCTTTTTCTTTTTAAGATTAGTCTAAAGAATAAGACAAAAAAAAATCGACTCCTACAAAATCAATTTTTTAACAGTTTTTTTTTTTACTTATTTTCAAAGTACAATCTATAAAAAATATTGAGAGCCGATGTAAGACCGATGACTTTTAAACAAAAGCAACGATAAAGACAACGCATGATTGTGTGAATAATCAGTTTTTTTTAAACTATTAATCACGAATATTTTTTTTTACTGTAAAATGTTTATTTCAATACTGCAGGCGGTCTTTTCAATGATATTCTTATATTAGTGCCGAAACAAGTTATTTCCATTATGAAATAAAGAAAATTTACTTTATTATCCTGCCACATTTACTCCAAATAGATTTTTATTAATGTCATTAACTTAGCTTTATCCAAATAAAATTATCATAAAATGAGATTCAATTATCATAAATTTATTAAGCGGGAATAAAGTCTGTTTTAGCTTCAAGTTTTTATGAATTGGCTATATACACTAAAGTTTATGATGTGAAAACATATAGCACATTTTCTTTTTTAAATAGTATTTCTTATTTTGTTATTTTTTAATGCAAAAATGAAATCTTCAACGAAAGAATTTTTTTTAATCAAATTTTCAGAAGTTAAAAACAATATATTTAGAAGAAACGTAGTACAATTTTAAGCAATACAGGGTGACAAGAAATACCTTAGACACACATAATACACCATAACTTTAATGCTTATGAAAATATTACTACCCGACTTCAAAATAAATATGAATACATTATTTCGTCTAATATATGTATTTACACACTTTCTAAATGGCTACCTTTAGCATTAATACAGAGCGTTAAACGTGTCACAAAATTTTCGGCTCTGGGTCGCAACTCACTTACTGATATTTTATCCTATGCCTTGCATAAGGATTTCTTCAGGGATGCCAACATTTTATGATGTTTAGCACACAACCTTGTCTATAAGGTGGGCCAAACAGAATAATCAATTGGTGACAAATCTGGGGAATAGGGTGGCCATTCTTCCGCTCCAATGAAGTCCAAAAAATGTGTTTTGCACCATTCTTTTGTGCCTTTAGCTCTGTGTGCAGGTGCAGAATCATGTTGGAAGATCTATCTTTTGCATTCAAAGAATGTTTCTGACCAAGGTAAGACAACATCTTCCAAAATGCGTTTGCGATATGTTTCTTGACTAATTTTATCCCCTTATTAACGAAGACGAGTGATATTTTCCCACTAGCACATATCCCACCGCAAAACATTAGATTGCGGTCGTTGACGCAGTTCAACAGTGGCAGAAGGTCCTGGAAACAAGGCTGTGTTAAACTTTCTAAAACTTAGACATCCCTGCGGTTTTCAAGCTTCTCTGAAAAAAAGCAGTATCTTGCACATATTTAACAACTAACCTTACCCAAGTGTGAATCACCAATTGGAATAAAACTTTGCACATATATAGAACCATTAAAGATATTCAACCTGTGTTTCTTTTACCGGCAACAAACGCAATTTTACCGCGTTACGTGAAATTTAGCCCTAAATATTGTATAATTGTGTGAATTAGAGGCTACAATACATTCTTTTATTTTAAATTTCAACTTTAAAATTTTAAACAAAGCTTGAAAATTTGAAAAAAACTAAAAATAAATTTGACGTGTTTCAGGGTTTTTCTGAAAGTAATATTAATAGGGGTAAACCATCCTTCGCAATATTACCCCGTCAGGTGAAATCTTCTGTCATAAGAAAATAATGTTGCAAATCAAAAGAAAGCTCTATTTTTTACCTATACTTTATTTTCTGAATTATAATTCTACTATATTTAAGGGATAAGTTAGTCATTTGTAAGAACACATTTTTCATTTTTTTTCGCACATTTTGAGTTTATTTACTGGCTTATATTTAGAACAATTTTCAAACTAGAAATCTGAAAATTGACAGGATAGCTTATATTGTCATATGTGTCCTTCGTGCCAAATTTTATTGAAATCGGAAATGATGAGGTCACGAAGGTGATTTATCTGACATGGAATCGCTCATAGGCAACCAGCCGCGTGACGGGGTTAGATTGTAGGGAAAAGCAGAATTTTCAGAAAAATAAGTCGGTCCTGGAAATCCCTGGCGTAAGAAAATCATTTTAAAAAAAATCTATTTCAATTAAAAACAAGTGCAGTTGAGTCCTGAAATCTCGGTGCTCGATAACCAGTCCGCATCCAGAAAACTCGATTAGGGGAGAGTGGACCTTGAGACACTTTTCATATTTTAATTTTTAACGCAAGTATTTGAATAAAATTAAAGATCTAAACGACACATTAAAATACCCCAACATATTTTTGCTGGGGTATAGCATGTTTTATTTGCAAAGTATATTTAAAAAAATATACCATGCAATATATTTTTTTAAAATCCTATTGTACCTTGGGACACATCCTGTTGTACTATGGGAAAGTCTTCATGATTCAGGAAACAGTCGTATTCTTAAACCAATTTTGCACATAAAACAAAAAAAAAGTCATGGTTATTAATTAAATCATGAATAGAGATGAAAACAGTCCGAAAAAAAACGGAAAAAAAACCCGTTTTTTTTTGAGAATGTTTATTTCCGATCCGGAAAAATTGAAAATTTGAATTTCTTCAACTTTTCAGGACGTTTTAATTGAAATTTTCAGCAAAAAGTAATAAAATTAGAAATTTCTCAAACCTATTGCATGATAATATAATTTGCATATAGATCAGAAAGCATTTAATACTTTTTGCACAAAAAATAAAATTGTTTTCACAAAATTTTCTCAATAACATCGATTGGGGGAACCGTTAGAGGTGAGAGTATATATATGAGGCCCCTAGTTTCAAAACCGGATACTTGTAGGAGCGGACAAACGCTCAACTTGGTAAAAAGTCCGGTTTTGAAACTGAGGCAAACCTTCCCGCCCCATTTCAAGGGGGAAAGAAGCGGTTTTTGAACCTAATATTGAGCAGGCAAATAGGCCTTATGATTCTCTACAAGATTAACAAAAAAAAAGAAAATCGAATTTTTTGCCGGTTTTGAAACTAGGGGCCTCATATACTGTATTATGGTGTCCCCCCTCCAAAAAAGGAAGTCGTTTTATCAAGTCGCACACCTTCCTCTGATATCTTCCCTTTTAGGTCAAACGAATTGCAAAAAAAGTTTCATGTTTAGTAGACCCAACGATTTACGCGGATTTATTTTACGCGGTTTCGATTATACGCGGTTTAAGATTTAACACCTTTATTTTATTTTACGCGGATGCGGCAATGCAAACAGATTAAATTTTTCCCTCTTTCAAAATCCAAGCCCCTAAAGATTGCAGATTACGCGTAATCAACTGTGTTTTGGCGTGCTAATAATCGAGCTTGGGCCACTAGAGACATTTTATGCGATTGGTTCCTAGAGCTCTTTCCAGAAGTAAAGTTATTAAACTCGCACTGTTCAGAACTCACTGGAAGAAGAGCTTTTAGGAGTGACAAAGGAGGCCAAAACCAACGAGGATACTGACGTCGGTGACACACAAACAAAAACGTTCACATTGAAAATTTTGGGCCATTTTTAGACAATAGAAATGATCTTTCTGATTTGTTAGTGAAGGAAGATTCTATCATGGAAATGATCATGGATGAGTCAATGCTCTGCAAAAAACTACAGAGAAAAATTCTTCACTGTCAAAAGACTATCGTAGCCAGCTCCTTTTCTTAAGCACTAAATTAATTTGTGTTTTCTTAATACATGCTGGGCATATGTATCGATATACGTACACATTAAAGCTTATTATACAATTAGTCATCAATAGAATGAAGTATTTTGTTATCTACAGAACAAAACCCCTATTTTAACACTAGTATTAGGTCTCAATTGACGCGGTTTCGATTTACGCGGCATTTCCGTGGAACGTAACCTCCGCGTAAAACGAGGGTCTACTGTAATTTAAACAACGGCAACTGGTGCCCATTATCGCCTGAAAGTGTAAACCAGCCCTGTGTACTAGGCCAAAAAAAAAACATTTTATTTGGAAGTTCGAAACTTGATGTTAATAAAACGTTGGTTATAAAACCCCATAACCCCCAAAAAATATTTATCCAAATTAAAAAAATATTTAGGTGTCTAGCAGAAGGCCTAAAATTTATAAATTTCTTCAAAAAAAAACATGATTTTTTCGATTTACCTGTTAAAAAAATTAGAAATGCCTACATTTAAATAAAGTATCAAGTTCAAAAATTATTAGCGAACACATTTTCAAATCAACATTTGCAAATGAATAATAAAAAAATAATTCATTTAAAATGAAAAATTTAACTTGAAATTTAAAAAATCCATATTTTGAGTACCATTGTGGGAGACTTAAATATAGCAAGAGAACAAAAATTGCTATTAAACGCTAATTATCGACTCTACTGTTTATATTTTTCAGCTTGATAACTTCTTTAAAATTACCTTACATTTAAAAAAAAAATATGTTTGAAAAAAAAACAAATTTTTGAAGAAAATTACAAACTTTAGGCCTCTTGCTGGACACCTAAATATTTTTTGATTTGGATAAATATGTTTGTGGTACATGTGAGGCAATAGAGGCAACGTTTTATCAGCATGAAGTTTCAAACTTCCAAAAAGTTTTTTTTTTTTAGTTCGGTCTTGTACACAGTGTTGGTTCACACTTTCAGGCGCAAGTCGGCACGGATTGCCGTTGTTCAAATACAGTCGGATCCCGCTACAACGCGATCCGACTTACGTGAAATGGCTATAACGCGAGTTTTTCATGAGTAATGAATTTTTTATTGCTGACCCAAACTGCTCGCGTGCAACATGAAATTTTTTGGAAAGGAACGGCGGAGCATTAGTATGGGCTTCGGTGACACTAAATATTGGTTTCGTGAATGGACCTTCATCCCTTTAGCATCACTGAGAGCGGAAATACCCACGCCGTACTAGTCTGAACATCTCTTATGCAAATAACTACTTCACATTTTCCACTTTTTTTTTTTTTTTTTTTTCATTCTAAATGCGAAAGTTAGCGAAATATAATGACACCTAAGAGCGCCGTTTCATCTAAAGTTGGTGAAGATAGAAAGAAAAAGAGAAAGTTTCTGACAATTAAAGAAAAGGTTGAAGCTTCTCGAAATGCTGAAGCTCAACTAAAAATGCGTTGAAGGGTAGCGCAACAATTAGGTATAAGTGAAATTTTCATTACGTACAATTAAAAGTCAAGAAAAGGAAATCCATAAAAGTTCTTCAAGTAATAGTATGCAAGTAAAATGCAAAAATTATGACAATGGAAGCTGCTCTTTATTGTAAATTAAAGAAACCAGGAAGAGGGGTATTGCCATAGATGGAAACGTTATAAAAAGAACTAGTGAAGCAACTGTATTTAAAAGTATATTAGAATAACGGTTTGATCACGCAGCATAAATCATCATTTTCACTCTTTTTTAGTTACAAATATCATTACTGGATCTACTGTAGTACAACTACAGGGCATTTGTTTTTCTTACTACATACTATACTAGTTTATTTTTTGTCTTTCTTTCCCATTGATCATTGATTATGTGCATCATACCGGTATTTCATGTTGAATAAAACTGGTTTTTTTAATACAAATAAAAATTCAGTTCTTTATGTAAGAAACAGTAATGTACAGTTAAGAAATGGTTTTTAACTGTTTAAGGTGGAGTTTACAAGTGTCTACAATGATTGGTTAAGTTTATAAAAGTTTTTACACATACCTTTTTCCACAGCGCGAAATTTTGACTTACGCGAGGGGTCTTGGAACGCATCCCTCGCGTAAGTCGGGACTCGACTGTATATGAAACTTTTTTGCAGTTTAGAATTCTTCAGTAATCAATACATAAGTCATTTCAATTCATCAAAATTTTAGCCAAAACTTACCTTTGTTCTTAAGGATCCATTATAGCCTCAGGGATAGCTTGTTTGCTTTAGTTGAACAATTATAAGCACTTAAACAGTTCTTTTCCCCCATACAAGCAGAAATTCAAGTTTGTTTCGACAACAAAAAAAATTATTTGGCAATTTTATAACAAACATACCTTAAATACAATACTAGTTCTTATTACTTTGAATCTACTTCGTTATTAACTTTTACATAGTATTGAGCAAAACTTAAACAAATAAAAAGTTTTGAAAAGTACAGAATTTTTTAAATTATAAATTCACATAGCAGTATTTGGATTTAGAACTGGATTGGAAAAAATCAAAATCATTAGCTTTCATTTTCAGAGAGTAAAGTTAGATTGCAAGGAAGGGAAGTCATACTTATTTTGCTTTCAAACAATATCCATCAATGTTTGAAAGTCAATAATTACTACTATTATTTCAAGTTTCAATGGCAATCTAAAATAAAAAATTTAATTGTTATGATCAGACACTACTTACCCAATATTATTGGTTGAACGACAATTTGACTTATTTCCGGTATTTAAACAAGAAAGATCTCAGTTACAAAACAAAAAGACTTTTTTTTTTTAAATTAAACTTACCTTTATCTGTATTTCTGTCAAGCACAAAAAGAAGATGTCTGGATTTTATGTGTTTTTTAATGCTTAACTAAATATATGTTCCATAAAAAACAGAGCTATTAAGAAACCCTATTTTTATTCATAAAAAAATCAATTTTTCCATTTTTTTAAATTTTTCCGGAAAAAACGGTTTTTTTTCCACCCTTTCAATATTTTCGGAAATTTTACATCTCTAATCATGAATAATGAATTACTTTAATTATTATCGAACATTAAATATGTTTAAAAGACTACATAAGATTAGAACATTGTTCCACGTTTCTAAACATATCTTAATTATTAAGAACTCTGCATATGTTTGACCTTGGAACGTGTCTTAAGGTGCAATATATTTCGCTGTCCCAAGGTACAATCACCACGTGGTTTAAGAAAAACCAAAATGGTGGTCAATCTAGATGCACTATCATTCTCATAACCAAAATATTTAAAGAACTTCTCTTTTATAACAAAATAAAATTTAGTTGATTAGTTTCGCAAATACAAAGACAGAAAATGAAATAAAAATGAAGAATATTTACTTTGGAGGTCATAAAATGTTCTTTCTTTCACAAAATCGTCAATTTTTCTCATTCGATGCTGTTTTTTTAAAATAAAACCATTTAGTGGGGAAGGTTATTATTAGAGATTAAAAAAACATAGCTGCTAAAAATAGATTCTTAGAAATAGCAGTGTCCCACTCTCCCCTACTACATCCGTATAAGTATATAAATACCCTTTTTAAAAAACCGGTTGTTCTCGCATTTCCTATAACTTGGAATTTTCACTAACTACTTCATTTTTCGAACCACACATTCTCAGAAATGAATCCTCATATCTCATAAGATTTTCGACGTATTTGACAAAATGGCTCCGTTAAACCGCTCAAAAAAAAAAAAAAAAAACTTTAAATTAAATTGTTCATCAGTTTGAGTTTCTGACAGAGCAAGAAAAGAATCGTTGAAATCCTTTTAAAGCAAGTGCATCTGGTTGCATATTCAATTGACAGCTCCGTAATTTAACGTATCACAGTAATGCATGTAAGAAAAATTAACTTTCTTTAAAAAATAAGGATTAAACTTTTAAGCAATCTTTGCTATTGAAAGTATGAAACGCTATCGGTAAATTCGTAATATTTTAATCGAAAGCGAATATTTTTACAGATTTGAAATATTTGGGTTAATTCAAACCTTGCAGTTTTACTCATCTTTCTCGAAAGTGGGTCATTTTTGCCTGAGTGTATCAGAATATATGCTAAAAATGTTTTTGTAAATTTTTTGCACCTTATAAAAAAAAAAAAAAAAAATTGTAGAATGAAACGACTTTTGCGTACGTGAGGGTAACAATGATATGAGAAAGTGATTACAAAATGAAAGCAAAATGATTGTTTATAGCAGTAAAAATATCAAAGGAATGGAGGTTTTAGCACCCTGTTGAGCCACCTATAGCAAGAATTCAAGAGGCGATACTGGCGCAGATTAAGGCTTAAAAGTATCGTCTTATGCTACATTTACTGTAAAAATGCTTAACTGTGCAAGCGCGCCCTTCGGTCGATCAAACTCGTATGCCGTCCAACTTACCAACCCAACTGGTCCCAAATAAGATCGATCTGTAACAAATAAGTGCCTTGACACCATTGCTGTGTGCGAAAAAGCATTGTCATGTTACAAATTGCCCAGCCCAGCCATGAGTGCCAATTCATTAGCACCAAGCATACCGTTAGACAGTCACGGTTGTACAGGACAATATTAAGGATGGCCATGATTGTTTACTATAGCACTCTCAACATCACCCCAGTTGTGGGTGCGGTATGCAGCTGAAAACCAAAGACACTATTAGGGCGTTCAGAGAAAATTCATCACAAACTAGGAAGTTCATCATCAACACCTAAACTGAATCTGGACTCGTCGCTATGGATGATATGGATCCACTCAGATGCAGCATAATCCCACCGCACCTTCAGATGAGGAGATATTGTCGGGTACCTTGGCTTTTTTACTTGGTCACCTCTTATATTGATCCATAACAACCAAATGGGACGTGTGCGCCATGTTTCAGTCACATGTATTGGCACTCATGGCAGAGTTTTCAGAAGCCATTTTTAACTAGACAATGCTTGGTCACACACAGCAAGGGTGTCAGAGGACTTCTCTTGCCCTTTATCATCTTTTGTTGGGCTTCTCGATCCCCTAGCCAGTCGATGATCTAGCATAATTGAAATAGCTTGTATCAGTTAGTTGGACAGCCTACAAGCTTGATTGAATTCGTAGTGCGTTTACAGTTACTGTGATACGAGATGACGTTTTTTATCGTCCGAGACAGTTATGTCTCAATGCTCGCCTGTATCGCCTCTTACATATTCATTTTAGATGTCTCAGGAGGGCACAAAAACCTTCATTCATTTGATAACTTTTGAGTAACGAATTACCATTTTGCTTTCATTTTGTACTCGCTTTTAAAACCAATGTTGCCCTCAAGTGTGTCAAATTTCGTTTTATTCTGACAAGTCCTTCTAGGTGCGTCAATTTTTCTGCTACGGAGTGTAATTAAATGAAAGCATAAAAACTACACTGTCTTACTCTGTGATTAATAAATTATACTTTCAGTCTATGGTATATTTTATTTTTCGAGTATCTTTTTAAATATGTAATGGGTTTATCAAATCAAACTAAACTTTAATTATGTTAAAATGTTTAAAATAAAAATTCGTTAAATATACGAGCAGTTTATTTAAAACCTTTTCATAAGCGAAATCCGACGCTTCTAGAACCACGAGGAAAAACATCAAGAAAATATAAGTTGAAACCTCGGAACTAATAAATCGTAAAAGGTTCCACTTTGAGCAAAAAGGTTATGATCGAAAAGTATCGAATTGTAAGCAGGTAATAAAATACCGTCCTAAGGAAGCTTAAAGGGATAGAATTTGATCAGAGATTTTCCTCCCCATAGTACCGCATTATATTGAAACTATATCATGCTTTAGTGTAGATATAGTTATCTTTCTTGAGGAGTTGTTCTTCTTTTTTTTTTTTTTTTTGGAGAAAGCAAATCATCACTCGGTGATTCTGTTTTTTTTTTTGCGTTGCATGTGCTAGCAGAGAGAAATAAGAACGAATGATAAGTTTATATTACTTTAGTTCAAAAAATGAATAGGGTAAAAGCTCCAGTATTCGGCCATTTAAGAGATCGGTTGTTGATGTTTGTTAACCTATAAATTTCAGCAATAAATAGAACAACAAAAATTTTGTTAAACTTTAGGCTGCACCTTTCTTATAATGATTCACTAACTTGTTTGCGGAACAAAAACATTTTTATTTTAAAAACAAAGCTATTCTTAAAAGCGCCAAGTCTCCCATTTTGGGAACCTTCAATTAAGATTTTTTTCTTCATCAAGTAATTAATGTATCATTTTGATTTTTTTTTTAATGAATGATAGAAAACTAAACTTTATTGGTAATTTTTTTCAAAAATTTTTGAAATGTAAATTTAAATTAAAAAAAATTACATTTTGCATTACACGGGAGAAAATTCTCCTAAAAATAATTAATGCGAATGCAGGAAATTAGAACATGGAATATGAAGCTCAATAGACCTTTTTTCAAATCACAACAAACAGGGGCCAAGAAAAGTAATTTAAAGGAGTTTTATAGGACTTTATTTACTGAAGTCCCAAAATGGGAGACTTGGTGTGTTCCGATTAGCAGAGCAAGTCATGCCCAATAGAAATCGTCTTCACCTATTTTGTATGAATACCCTCTCCCCTTATTTCCTGTTGAAGTCACAGCCCCCTTTGTAGTTTCTCATTGTAAACACTCTTTTGTTGTTCAAGGTCAAGAGCAGGTGCTTTTATCAAAACAAGTGACATTCCATTCGTTTAGAAGAAAGTTCTGGAAAACAGGGATGCCAATTTCCCTAAGGAGGATGATGCATCTCTCTGAGTTTCTACAGATCACGAAAGAGATTCCCGTAAAAGGAGATCAAAATTCTCTTTAAAACTCTTCCTCCTCCCCCCCCGCCACATAAAAATATTTTGTAGCTCAGTCAGCGCCATGCTCCCCTTCCCCTGGAGGGCTCCCTCTTCAATAAGGGCGGTTGAATTTCAGTACAGCAATTTCTTCCTTTTTTTTTAAATCAAAAATGTCGTTAGAATTTTTGTCTTTGCTACGAGCTTCAAACAATATTAAAATAACATATTTAAGCTCAAAACAAGAAGGTGAGGGTAGTATCACTTGCTTGTGAATTGCCGAATTCTGCTTAGATAGTTGAGAAAAAAAACTTTAATGGAAATCGCTTAGATCACAGATAATGCGATAGCTCTCAATTTACATTTTTACAATTTATCGTAATTTGTTGGATGAAATCGGAGAAACTATAACCGTTGATAATTCCTCAATGTGAAGCATGCTGGACATTTATCTCTAGAAACATTATGATGATGCATAAATCATGTCATCAAACATGTTGTGAAGCAACCGAAATGTTGACTGTAAAAAAGACCTTGCCTATAATAACACAAATACACCGTTAGGGAGCCCAAAAATATCTTAGTTAAATTTTATAAGAGCCATTTTATATAGTGCTTCGGGTCATTGTCATTCACCGTTGCTCGATCCCCGACATGGTTAATAGAAAAAACCTACCTCTTGGCTTTTTGTGTATGAAAATCCTAAGGCTTTTTGCTAAAAGGTAGTAAAATGTGAGGGAAAAGTTTCGTTTTGTACAAAAATGTATAAGAATAAGAAATGAAACAAGAATGAAAACCAGACCCGGAGTGAAGTACGGACAGAGCGGGGGGGGGGAGACGTCCTTAAGTGGCCCAACGGCTCAAGAAATTGAAAAGAACTAGCATACTAATACTTATTACCGTTGCAAATATACACTGCAAGCCTCTGAGGCTGGCCTTTACAGCTTTTGTTGCAAGGGGGCCCAAAATTTATAGCTTTGGGTCTCATAAAAACTTAATAGTTTTCCATATTAAAGCTTGAATATGTGTTTAAAGTACCAATAACTAGCTGTATTAATTACATAAAAATGATTTTAGGGCTTTGTAATTGGACTTAGCCAGAAATTATTCAAGTATCAACATAGTGACAGATATATGTATGATATGGGACCATACCATATATCCTAACCTAATAAATATTTTTGCGAAATTTCAGCTACATATGATTAGAGATGAGTATTGAACATCAAAACATATAAAAACTTAAGTATTTTCAATGTGGTTCATATAGCGGTGCTTAATGGGTTAATACCAGAAAATGCTCCAGGCCATAGAAATCCAGTGTTCGATCATATATGAGCCCGGTAGTCGGTCGTTTCATTTTCATTGCTCTTATGGCGTGTAAAAAGATAAATTTAAACAAAATTGAATGCGAAACTTACAGCACAGCAGTGTACTTGCAAAATTAATTATTCCCGTATTTACGAAAGAATTCTGCATTCTTGATGTCCTCGTAACGTTTGTCCTTATATTATCTTCCAAACTGCAGTCAGTTTGAATGTGTATCATATGAAATACAGTTTTTATTATTTATCTTTTGGGTCATTCTACAAAAAATGTAACTTTTCTGTCACACGCCTTTTACAGTAAAAACTTTAAGGAACAACTCAATTAACAATGATTTTTAGTTTCATAAAAAATACATCTATTTAACCTTGCCAACAATTTTTTAATAATAATTTTTATTTTAGTATATTTTTGGTTCACGACATGTCAATTCTCTCCTCCGTGACATGTCACACACCTTGTGGGACTGTTTATGTTGCTTAATAACTTGTTTAAAAGTATTTTCTTATTTATTGATTATTCCTTTCACAAGTATCTCAAATGCTAATTGTTAAAGTATATTTATTTTTTAATATTGAGTTTTAGTTCGTTTTAGTAGGACAAGGAGTTATGTCACACATTCTAACCTCCGTTACCTAAACACAAAATGCCATTCCTCATTAACACGTGGCAGTAATGACATTAAATTTTATTTTCCATGATACAAGGTAGTCCCCTTGTTTATTTTCAGCCGTTGTTGAAGTTGTGAGATTTTTGTCGAAAAACAAGAAGATAGATTTTGCTTTAAAAACTTAGTATGAGTATTGTGACTTCTCACCTCCGTGAACTTGAATTTCAGGGATGTAAATTAATGTAGAAAATAGAAGTGAACTTGTTTTCATATGCTTAATATGTGCAGATTGTAGCAACGAAGAAAATAAATTTTTTCCCTGAAAAATGCATCTATTAGGCCTATATTAATGCGAAATTCTTCACCTCCGTGACAGACCTTATCAATGTCATTATTTCTGAGGGGAAAATAAATGATGGAGGGGAAATACATCAATAATAGGCATTCTTCCAAAATTTTAAATTGCCAGTATATCCTCATCCTCAAATTTACTAAATACTATTTTTAACATACATTTGAAACTACTAATTAAGCCGTACTTTAAGAGAGCTTAATATTATATTCCCAGTAATCATTGAAATAGCGGATTGTGTTTGCACAATTAACAAAACTACTACTTCAATATTAACTTGGCCTCGATTTTTAAATATTAAAAGTTTTTTCTTTTTTTTTAAATTTTTTATTTCCGTGAACAAGGTATTACTTTATTTTTTATTAATGATTAAAATAATTATTTTATTTATGAGTAAGAATCAAAAAAAAAAAAAAAAACACACACACACAAAAGGTTTTGAAATTGAAAAATATTTGCATTCAAAAATTACGTTTTCTGGAGAATGACCCTTCTACATCAGCGGTTCTCAACCTAGGGAGAGGCAGGGAGGAACCCTAGGTGGTCGCAGAAGAATATCAAGGAGAGCGTGAGGATATATCAGATAAAATAAAAGTTAAAACGAGCAATGATGTTCAATTTTGTGGTCACATGTAAATATTAAATAACAGTGCCCCCCCCTCATTAATGTTGTGAAAGGGACCAATGTGCACGTCAACCTCACCTGGATCCTAAACCGCAAAAAAATTGTATTTATTTCTTTTCATCTTGGATTTCATATGCTCTAGTAATAAGCTGTTCAAAATAAAGTTTTGAACAGTTGAGATAAATTTTGTGTGCGAAACTAACTGGGTTTTTCCTTATTTACTAGTTTTCAATCCATATCAGCTCCAATTTCCTATTATACTATTTGCATTAATCACGTATGGGGGGGGGGGGGGGCAGACGTGACCTCATAAATGTGTTAACCACATATAAGGAAGGGGGAGGGAGGAACGTGACCTCATGGTAATCTTTAAAAAGGGGGAGGGGTGCAGAGCCTGAAAGGTTGAGAACCCCTGCTCTACATCTCTAGCTAAAATGATATCATATACATTGCCAAAGTAGAAATTTGATGAATAAAAAAAAAACCGTGTTAAACCGGATTTTTATTTTTTAGAGGAAAAAGAATTTGGAAAACTTCCAAAATATATGAGAATTGGAATTATTTTCCCCCTCCTCCCCCCCCCCCCCTCTCCGGTCGAAAGAAAGGTTTCTGTATTAACTGTTTATGTCAGCAAAAAGACTCAACAAAGGAGTTGATAAAACTCATGACCGATAAAGAGTGAATTATTGATCCATATGATTGACACTTGACTGATCTCTTTTCTTAAGTTCAATAGAACGAAACTTCAAGATACGGAACATAAAATTAAAATTGTAGTTTTGGAAATAATTTCACCTCAAAACAATACTTAGTAAAAATTATTTTGCTTAAAAGATTAGCAATCAAAATCACATCTAAAACAAAATCCTAAAAAACAAAGGCACTTCGTTGTGAACGAACTGAAGGAATTATGTAGGCAGGTCCGTATTTTAAAAGTTTGGGGGGCGGGGGGAAGTGTATGAATTCAATGCATTTTATAGGAAAAAAAGCATCAAAATACAAGCAAAAATGCATGATTGCATTATGTTGTGAAAATACAGAGGGGTCAACTGCTCCCCCTCCCGAATGCACAAATGACGGGTCTCAATGTAGGTGAAGTGAAATTGAGAAATGGAGATGTAATGGAAAAAATCTTATAGTTTTCAACAAGATTATTAGTAAACGATGAATAAACTAAAATGGAATTTGTAGCAACGTAATGCAATTTTGAAGCCAAAACTCTGCATTATTTTAACCCTTTCAGGGGCGCATCATTAATTTTTGAGAAATATGAAGAAAAAACACCACAAGTGGGTTTATTTGATCATCTAGATATAGATTTTTCAGTTAAAAAAATTTTTTGGCAACTTTTTTCGCTGGGGGTGGTGTCCCCATTTGTTCACACCCCCCACCTGGGGAAGGACAAAAACAAGTTTACACATGTAAAAATGAATTTGAATCATTTAGAACAATATGATTGAGTACCTCAGGTAAAATCAAGAAAAATGATTCACTCTTTCAGCGCTAATTAAAAATTTTAAAATCTGAAACAAAATTCCAATTTTGGGGTAAACGAAAAATTGAAAATTTGATGATTTGGACAAGAAATTGAGCCTACGAAAAAAATATTTTTTTGTTATTCTGCCATCTCATTTTGTTCATTGAACTCGAAAGAAGAGGACTCAAGCGATCTTGATTCAAAACATTCGGAAAAAAAGAGAAAAAAATTCATAAATTGGTGGTTTCACAGCGCGACCAGCGCCCCTGAAAGTGTAAACAGGAAATACATTTTTATTGCTTAGAGAGGAAAACCCAAGAAATTAAATATTTGGTTATAGTAGTAGTAATAAGAAATGGTACCAACATTTGAAATAATTAGCCTTAGAAAAATAGTATAGGCTTCTTGAACCTTTGGTGAAGCAATTAGTTTAGCATAATGAGCAATAAACAGAATAATCACAGGTTTAACTCATTCTAATACTTGAGTTAACGTAACTATTGAAGTATCACATCTTAATTCCTTACAATTAGAATGTTTATTAATTGCCAAATGAACACCATTTGATATTAAATAATTTGTTTTATCAATTTCATCAACGTAAGATTGTTTGATAAGAAAAACGATAAATCTCTCTCTCTCACACACCATTTCGTAATGACATGTTGAGTATTAGAACTTTTATTCTAAACGCAATGATGAACTGAATTTACAAAACTTATTTTTGAGAATTCTAAATTAAAATCAACATTAGAAGCAATAAAATGACTAAACGACTCTTTTTTTTTTTCTAAAAAGGTAAAAGCAGAAAATTTAAACATTTTCTTTCGAAAAAATAACGTTAGAACGCGAATTTTTACTCAAAACAGCTGAACTGTCGGTGTGTCATTACTTTATTTTAATTACTATTTGATAAACATTAGAAAATCCATTTTAAGTACGTGTTCGACCTCTAGGTACATCAACCAAACAGTATAGAACCAGTGGTCAATCTGCTATGGCCGGCTATTGGAAACTCATAAGAATTCAATACCCAGGGGTCGTCCACCCCTCTAAAGATAATTGAGTCTACGAAGAAGTTTATTTTTTCATTGAAACTTTGTTATACAATCCATTAAAACAAAAATAAAAGCAAATTTCAGTTGAACGAAACAATGAAGGGTACTTAACATTTAAAGATGATGTGTCTTCTTCACAAAAAAACATAAGCAGAATTGTAAACTAGGATGATGAGCCCACCATTTAAAATAAAATGACTCGTTACTACTTAGTAAAAAGTACCCACAAACATAACTGTTATTGGATGATAATTGGGGATAGGGAAAGGAATGTTGGAATGCTTCATATCCGATTTTGAGTTATAGGGGAGACCGGGGTTAGTTGTTACAATTTTTTTCAATATTTTTTTACGCTAAACTATTTTAATTATTTACACGCGTGAAACTTTAAAATGCATCTAGACTGTTTAAAATTCATAATATATATATATATATTTTTAAATGATTAGATGTCACTACTCCAAAATATTTCAAGTTTTTTGAATAGCTGTAGATTGTAACAACTTACCCCACCACGGGGCATGTTGTTACAGTATATGGGATTAGTTGTTACATGAGATACATTTTAGTAATAAAATGAATTTTATACATTTTCTGGTTTATTCTGTTAAATTTTAAAAATTCTTAACCACGTTAAAAATCAAAAACTTTTTGGCTTTATAGATTTACTTCATTAATGACTTATTCTAATAAAATATCATCATCTTTATCATTGTCCGCGCTCGCGAATTACAATTTTTACAAGCATATAATTTATCAAACTTAGCACATCGGTCATGTGCCCATTTGTCACAACTACGACATTGATGCCGTTTAGTTAGTTTTTTGAATTCTGAGTACGGTTTAGAGCATTCTATGCAGAACCAGTCTTCATCATCTTCATCCGAAGGACGCACTATTTGGACGCACCTTTTTGCTTTTTTTTTTCCCTTTGTGTCTGTTGATTTCTTCTCTTTTAAACACAATTTCCTTTTTCACAGATTTTTGTTTCCCAGCTTCGGCTTGCAAAACTTTTTTTACTTTTGTATCTGTTGAAGTAGCGCTGACGTATGGTTTCAGATTGCGAACCGTCTTCACTTCTGCACTGCTTGCAGCGTTGGAGAAATACCTATACATTTGAATAATACATTATTTATTATTATTATCATTGTTGTAATTGTCATTATTATTTATTCAACAATACATATTAACAATAAATTAAATCATAGAATGAAAGAGATCAGAATTATTATTATTTAATATCGTCATCCAACTACAGTATTTTATATGAATAAAATCATGCAATAAAACCAATCAGAAATACAACTTACCACCACTAGCATTTTTCATCTTACTGCAGAATCTCTCTATGTCATGAAATTCATCGGCTGCCTTTCGTAATGAACTACCTGCAATTACTTCCTTAGTCACATCCAGGTACGTTTCTTTAGGTGTTTTGCTCCTGTCTGTCTTGTTTTTATAGTCCCCCGCCAAATCACATTTAAAAAGAAAACATACTATTAATTTAAAACTTGCATGGGGCAAGTTGTTACTTGTAACATCTAACCCCAACAAAATTGTAATAACTTGCCCCATACGACGCCACTTTAGTTCTTGGCACATATTACTGGTATTATAACTTTGTATAAACTTTTAAATATGTTAGCACTTACCTAAAAATGTAGGCTTTCACGTGGTATAGAAATAAATTCGTTATCTGCAACGGCTTCGTCACAAATAGAAAAATAACAGCGGAAAGAAAAATTACTTCCAGACTCAAAAAAACCGTTTTCCTTGAGCACTTTCCATGCTACTACACTGTAAGCCCACCAGTGATTGATAGGGAATGCAGATGGGTGAGTGCTATCATCTACTGCAAGGAAAGTCAGTTTCTCCTGACGGTTAAATTTAAATTCGAATGTAACAACTTACCCCGTGTAACAACCAACCCCGGTCTCCCCCTACATATACTATTTATAAGAAGTTTTATGTCCTTGTGGTCTACTACTGGAGCACTTACCCTATTATGCGTATGGGTGAATCGAACAGGCGTAATTATTTTTTTTTTCAGGCTTCGGAAAATGGAAAAGCAAATTAAAAGTTTACGATATTTTTAAAAATATTATTTCATATGAGATTATTTCGATATATTAGCTCCAGTCGACTCTTATTTGAGTTGATAACGATTCCAAAAAAAAAAAAGTACAAGCTTCGAAAAGTCTTTGTAATATCGTATGTAACTCGGATCAAAAATCACGAAGTTCCATTTATTTCTAGAATGTGTTTCACTAGCTTTTCCTGTTATTATTTCTGTGTCTGCACCAAGGAAAATAATCACTAGGCAGGTCTTTGTCCCTTTATTTGGTTCAGCTAAAGATTTTTTATCCTTCCGGTGAGTAAGTAATCTGGAATTGTTTACACAAGAGCTACCACTTTGCACTTAAAGTTTAGAAGAAAAGCGTTTTTACTTAATTTTCAGTTCAGTAACAAGCAAAATGACTTTGTTTCTATAAGCATGCATCCCAACGGCTACCTATAAGAAAATGGTGCAATTTATAAATGGATTGAATAATATATATTACTGGCCACAAAAAATAATATGACGCGGCATAAAAATATTAATTCATGCAGAAAATTGACGAGCGTACAAAAAATGCTATTTATAATTTTTATGGCAGCTTGCGAACGATTCATTGTTAACCCTAGGTCATGAATATTATGTCATTTGTAACAAAAGCACCTAAATTATGTGATTGCTATATTACTGTCCGCTGATACTGCAAAAAGTTAAATATTTGTTCACTCATTATGAATATACGGAATAAGAAAATGTCTGAAAGGGAAAAAAAATTAATAAATCATTCGAAAGAAAATTGCAGGCGACATTCATCTGATTTTGGATGTTAAATCGGAACTTAACCCGAAACCATCGTGTTTGTATACAAATGTAAGTATTGTCGAAATCTAATACTGTTTTTTTTTTTCTAATTTTCTTTTGAATTTTCTTCTAATAAATATAACATTTTCGTACATTTTTCATGCAAGCCATTAGTAATGTGTATGATTCTCATTTGTACCTAAACGTTGTAGCAGATAGTTTCATATGCAAACCAATAATCATGTTTGCGACTGCACTGGCAATTTGAAAAAAAAAAAAAAAAAAACTACCGCTTTGATAACGAACTTACAGCATTAAGTCTAAAATAATTTTGCTTTTTAAAACTAATGATATCGATGAGCTGCACACTTAGCCGTAAGGGCACGATTTTTGATTTATTTGTGTCTTAAAAACAGAATAAAGAAGAGATTACAATCAATTTAACGTATCACAGATAATAAAGGTTTCCCGCAAAAGTCCAGAAATCATTATCTGAAACGCACAATAAAGTGTTTTTATATTTTTTCATGTACAAATAGCAATATCATAAATGACATATTTAGAAAGAAAATTGGCTTTTTGTAAAAAAAAAAAAAAAAATGATTATTCTGTAGCGTGTACCACTTTGTCAAGGAAGTTGTTTTGCGTTTTGCCCGGAGTTACGTTTGTAGCCTGCCTCATTACCATCACAGCAATACAAAAGCTTCAGTTAACGTAGAAAAAAATCATACTCGGGACTTCAAAGCAGTAATTTATTATTTGCTTTTGTCAAATCTTCAAAATTATTCCTCATGGATAAAAAGTATTTTTGAGTTATTCTTTGTTCAACTAATATTTATTTTTGTGAAAAACTGCGGGCATTGTTTTTTTCGTATGTTTAAATATTTAAGAAAAGTGCCTACACTTTCCAAAGAAGATACAACCTATGCATAAATACATAATAATAGAAAACAAATATCTGAATTATTAATGGTGGAATGAGTTTGCAGCTAAAAACTACCAAAACAACAAAAAAACGTTAAGGTCAAATGAAACTCGGTAAACTTCTTTGAGTCGTATTTTTATTTTACCGATTTCAAAAAAGGAGGTGGTTCATAATATGTCGGAGTGTTTCTATGTATGTTCCCCAATTACTCAAAGACACCGGGACCAAATTGGAAAATTATTTTTTCATTTGAAAAGAAACTTTCCTGGTGGTTCCATGGTCATCAGTGTCAGGTCTGATGATGGGATCCTGGAGAAATAGAGAGAAATTTTATTAAAGAGCACACTTAAAGCGATTTGTTGTTTCATCGCTCATAGCCTTTCACTTGGGAGTATATTTTGATGATTTGTGTTTTCATAGATAGGGGTCGTCTAAATAAGGTTTCAAACCTTTGCTTGACCATATTTGTTCTTAAAAAAAGGTAGGGGAAGGTGGGATACCTCGGACTTATTTCTACTTTTCAATTTTTAATTTCATAATTATTTGCCAAGTCTAAATACAAATACCTTTGGTTAAAACTATATGATATTTTACACAACATATAATTATTTTAAAAATTTATTTAACTTATTTCAATTACATATTTAAGAAAAAACAGAAGAATGCAATTAGTACCGAGGTACACCACCGGTGGTGTACCTTGGGTCTTGGGATGGTGTACCTTGGACCAATGATTAACAGGTAAAGAAAACATGATTTTCAGTAAGAACATCACTATTTATCAATTAATAAACCACACATAATTTTAGAAATACATTTTTATTTGTTTCCAAGATAAAAAAAATTTAGATCTTATTATCTATTACGGTTCACTTTTTAAATAAAACAACAAGACGATCTAGCTCCTGAAAACAATGCTAAAGATTGTTTTTTTAAGCTACACTTATTTTCTAACTAAGATTGTAATCGGATAAATCAATTCCAAATGTTAACTTCTCGAGCTGCCTTTCAGATCCACCAGTTAGTATAGGGTGTGGTAGCTTGAATATGATATCCTTTTTGTCAACTTCATAAAGGGTAGGTTCTTCTCTGGTGAACTTCTGACAGTTAGGATCTTTTTTCAGATATTTAACTTCATATCTATCATCAGCAATTGAAATAATCTCTGCAAGAAAATATTTGATAGTTTTCTTGCTAGCGAATTTCACCAATACAATAACACCCATCTGAATATTGACGTTATCTGGATCTTCTATTGAAATGATGATCTGAAATATCGGTATCCTTATATAAATCTTCAGTATTCTCAAGTTCAGACTCTGAGGAATAATAAAGTTTTCTTTTAGCTGGCTTTGTAGGGGGTTTTACTGTGTTAGTTTGCTTTACTTTTTTTATTGCCATTTTAGCATTTTCTATTTCAAGACGCTCTTTATCGGGCGTTTCGGTCAAAATAATTCGGTAAGGACTTTCTTTTAGGTCTCTCCCTATGCAATTGTTTTCTCGGTAGTGCCTTTGGATATGGCCTTATTTCTTCAGGAGTGACAAGGCTTGGCAGAGAAATACTAGCTTCAGATGTTGACACATCAGTAAAATCATTATCTGTGATATTTTCTTGTTACTTTTGCATTGAGAGATCAGTGACATTTGATAGGAGGAAAGCAAAATCTTGAGAAATGTTTTTATTCAGTACATGTAAACCAGTGACCTTAAAGCCATTGATTATATTTGATAATGTGAAGGCCAGTGGAAATGCTCGTCCAACTATTCCAACAAACTGGAGAACATGAAATTTTAGGAGTTGTAATAACTATGCAGAAGTGTGTACCTTTGACCCGTCCAAGGTACACCACTTGTATTGGGTTCGCTGTACACTATTGGTTATAAAAAACAAAATAGCTGACCATTATGCTACAGTTAGGCCTAGCTTTGTTTCAAGCACATAGTGTTATAGCTAGAACATGACTGTATAAGGCACAACCTTCATTTCAGAATAAGCAAGATATGATTCATAATAAAAAATACATAAAAGTATCTGGAAAAACTTATTTTTGAATGGTATATTTGTTTTTTAATAATACTTCAATCAGATGAGCTTTCAGCAAAACAGAAAGGTATGCACTGAGACGTCTAGGGGCAAATAATTTAACTACACATATTGCTATTAAAATATTTTAATGAGCAGAGCTATAATCAGCCTCGGTTCAAGATACACATATGTCCGAGGAACACCACTTACCCCTATGCATCACTGATCTACTTTTGTAAATATTTTCATTTTGAACTTTTTGGTCTTTTTCACGACTTTTAATGGATAGTGTTTAGCTCTTAGGTGCAATTATATATTGTGCATTATCATATACTTCGCTGAAACAGTTTATGTTTTGCGAGCTAAAATATAGTTTCATTTTTCAAAAATATGTGTCTGTGGGGCTAGTTGTTCCGAGAAAAAACTAGCTCCACAAAAAAGAAGCAGCTAGCCCCAAGGAACTTCTTTTTCTATATTCATCTGCATCAGCAATGCAGCAAATAAAAACACTTAAAAATAAATATTGCATGTAAATATTCGTTGTCGTAAAAGACAGAAATTGGATAATGTCGACTTTCACTGATTACACAGCGGAAATACTTGGTATTTCTCATGTAGACAGATAGAAAAATCAAATTTTCAAAGACCAAATTATGAAACAAACTATCTTTTATACTTTGATATCAAATTATAAAATTATCGAAGGATCATATTTTTTGTTCTAGAGCTTTACTACGCCACCTCGCTGGGATTTAAGAAATTAGCCAAAAAGGTAAAACTGTTCTCTTTTGCTCTGCCAAGGCAGATGTCACGTTGGAGGATCGTACACTACGCAAGTGGATCTCTATAGGCTTTTAACTTTTCAATCGCCATTCGCCAGCGCCTCCTTTGTGAGTTAAGCCTGGTCATATCTGTGTAGGACTTTAATTGAGTTTTTAATTTACACCTCAGATAATAATCTTCTTTTTTGTAATCTGGAGAATGGTCGTTTCAGTTGTTGCTGAAAATAGTATTTGAAATATCATGCATATACCGAAAACTCTCGATTGTCCGTGTAATATGGGGCCACGGTAACCGTGGATAGGTGAATTTCATGGATGGTCGTTTGATCTTGCTCAATAAGTATAAAAACAATACTAGTATGTGCAACAGCAAAAAAAAAAAAAAAAAATCATGAACACTGACATACATTGAAACTATCAAGTAACGACACTAGCGACTAACATTTGACTAGTACAATAGGAATGATAACTGTAATATGTAGAAAATGTAGTAAATGCCAAAAAAATTCGCTCATTATTGAAAACGGACGCAGCAATCATGCAAACAGATTAACTAAAACAAATTAAGTTAGGTTACGCCAAAAATGTGTAAACCAGATGAAATTTTTCACGCAAAAATTGGTTCGTTCACTCATTTACAGGCGTAAAAAGTGTAGATGTAAAAATCGGAATTCAATTAGTCAGGCTTTGGTGACCTAGGAAAGTAGGAGAAGAAAGATATTGAAGTGTCCAAAAAATATTTAAAACTTATTTAGTTAAAATGGGTATTTTTTGTATACTGTAGTCTATTAATCAAGTCATCAGCGCAAAAATGAATAAATAACAAACCCGCAAAAACGATATCCTTCGCGGATAATGTGGAGTTTATTGTAATAACCTCTTTTATGCATCGTCTGCGAAGTATCGTATCCTTAGTCAAAAATAGTTTTCTGTTATGACTGATATACTCATACTAGTTTATTAGCTACTGAAGCTGTAAATTTTTATGTAATTTTACTAGATTACTCTATTTTTACTATATTACTCATTATTTACTGTATTTCTCTATATTTTTATATAAGGATGCTACTATATTTAACCTTTGAAAAGAAATTATCAATGCTAAAACGTAAAATAAGTTTAGTTTGTTTGTTGTACGTTTAAGAAACACAACTGATTATTCGTACCATATTGTTTTTTAGTCTTTATAAAACAATTGCTTAAATTAACAAATGTTTTTTCATCACGACTTGTACCTTTACAATTCACTTGTCGTGAATCATTGTTAATCTGCATATCATCATTGTTAGTCATCGTCGAGCTTATATCGGAACAAATCGCGGAAAAACTTGCCCCAAGGCGGGGCAAGTTGTTCCTTTTTGACTTTATGTACTGTAATTTTAACTATTAAAAAAATCTTACAAAATACAACTCAAACCACAGTCTTAACAACAAAGGGGAACATCATACTCTTTATTAATCTCGGAGTAGTATTTCTAGAAGTAAGTTTCGACAGCAAATTTTGAATTTCTTTGAAAACAGAACTTTTAGCCCAACTCTCCCCTACGTTTACCATCTTCATTGATTTTCTTATATATATATATATATATATATATATATATATATATATATATATATATATATATATATATATAATTCAAAGTTAAGGGACCATACAGAAGATGAGATTGGAACTTATCGCCCTTTCAGAGGAATGAGAGGTTGTCGACGTAAAAAAACAAAGTAATTTAAGTTTTTCATTGCTATTAAAAAATAACTGCAAATGTTATGCCATGATACGTAAAAACACACTACAAAACCTCGAACACTTTGAAAAACCACACTTTAAGTACACGTATAATTTTTAAAACCCTTATTAACCGCAATTTTTTCCCCCAAAAGGTGTTATTGACGGTGAGTGTAAAGTGGTGTAAGTCAAAAAATGCTGTGTTCCATATATCGATGAATATTGATCGTACTAATTTGAAACTTTTTGTTATGAAATTATTTTCAATGGAGATTATTTCCCTAAACTTAAGTTAGGGGAGCTGGGCGCGTATAAAAATATATTTTGTATTTTTTGATTCATTTTAATTTTCGTTTCAAACTTTCAATATCTTAACTTCGCATCTGATTTTAAACATTCTTGCAATTTTAATTATGCATTTAGGCCTAGCGTTTGCGAAAATAGAGGTCTTGAAGGTTAAAGCGGAACACCCTGTGTGTGTGTGCGTATGTATATATATATACATACAGAGCTTAACTATTATACATCCTGACAGATGTATTTAATTTTGAGCTAACTTTAGCTTACTTTCAGTTTTAAGGTAACTCTGCAAAATAATTTTATAAACTCAGCAGATGTGATGTCTTTGAAAATAAGAACCGTATTTCATTTAGTGGCAAGCGAGAACATATCTGTTGATGAGATTTCCATTCTTCATCCTTCTGCAATCAGTTGAATGATCAAAAGAATCGCAATCATTCATGCGAAGACAACACATGCCTCCTATGTTTCTCAGAAGTCTCTTCTTTCTAATATAGAATTCACGTCATATTTTTATGTCTTTTGGTATAGAACTCCTTTAATCATTCATAAACACTTTATGACAACTATCAGAAAAACGCATTGCGGCTTCAGCTAAATGCCGCCCTTCGATATTTGAACGAAATTCGTTAGTTATTGTTAAACAAATTTTGTATTTATTTGTTTAAATGAAAAGAAGCTGATTATATTTTTGTCAGGTGCTGTGTCATAGTATTTTTAACTAATTCAAGTATTTAAAGAAAAAGGTTTTCATTTGCAGATTCTTCAGGGCGAATGTTTGAGTGCTTTAGAGAGGACAACATTGAGCTAATCTCATATAGAAACACCAGCAGTACCCGCACGGCGATGCCCGGTGACAGAAGTTAAAGGAAGTCCGTTGAACGAAAAAAAAAAAAAAATCACGCCTCCCGTCTAATGTTAAATGATCATTTTTCTTCAACTTAAATGCGTACACACCTTTTCAAATGGCCTATTCAAGTCTGTCTGGAATTTAAAACTATTCGCCAAAACACATAAAAATATTTACAGTAGCTTTATAACTCAAAATAATCCTTTAACTGCATAGTTCATCGTTTAACGCTTCAAGCAACCTCGCTAGCGTAACCCTGGCCTGAAGCAGTTTTCCCCCCTGCAATTTGAAGTGTTTCGCCAAAGAAATAATGCTATAATAAAAACGTTATAAAGAACAATCACAAATGAATAATATGACAAATCAAATTATTTACTTAGTTACTTATCTATCTTCAACAATAAGAACAAAAACAAACGTTGAAGAAATAAGGAAAACAAAACCCAATAGAAAACTCCAACAAGAACAAATTATGTACCTGAACATCGAAAACAAAACGCATTCAAAAATCTGTTCTTTGATCACAACAGCGTAGCATGGGCATAGTTCCTCGCTGCTATCGACACTGTCGGGCAGCGCCATCTCAGAGTTTACTTACCCCACCATCTATTAGGAATTCACAGAACTAAACTTACCCCACCATCTATTAAAAATTCATAGAACTAGACAATTAAATTAAACATTTAATTTGCAATTACAAATGTTTAGGTCAATCTTGATTAAAAAAAATAGCCTATAGCCTTCCTCAATAAATGGACTATTCAACACAAAAATAATATTTTAATTCGTACCAGTAGTTTCCGAGATTAGCGCGTTCAAACAAACTCTTCAGCTTCATAATATTAGTATAAAAATAAATTTTCCCGTTTTCACAGCATTTTGTTATTGCTGCTGCTCTCCTATTAGTCATAGCGTAATGTTATATAGCCTGTAGATTTCCTCAGTGAATGGACTATTTAACACAAAAAGGATTTTTTAATTCGAACCAGTAGTTCTTGATATAAGCGCGTTCAAACAAACTATTCAGCTTTTTTCACTAAATAATTAATAAGAAAAATAAGACAACGTTACGTCATATATTTTTTTTTACAAATCATTTGTAGCATTTTTTAAGATGTTCTCTAAAAAGTACCCTCGATATTTGCCTCTTGGCTGACTAGAACCTACACTCACTGGATAACGAAGCCCACACTTTCAGGTTGAGCCACCGTGGCTACGCATGTTTTGCGTTCTAAGCATTTTATATTATAAAATTAAATTTTCCCTTTTTCATAATAGTTTTATTGCTACTCCACTCCTAATAGTCATAGCGTGATGTTTTATAGCCTATAGCTTTCCTCAATGAATGGACTATTCAACACAAAAAGAATTTTTTGAATTCGAACCAGTAGTTCCTGAGATTTGTGCGTTCAAACAAACAGACTCGACTGCTTTAAATTATTAGTATAGATATAAATATATTCTCACGTAAAACTAAAAGTTATTTTAGCTGACAGCCTAAAAAATCTGCTGGTATTTCAAAATACTGGGAGAAAATTTAACTATGCAAGAAACGCATTAATGTAAGCAATCAAGCAAAGCAAAATTTGCTTCAACTTAGGATACTTGGAATAGTGTATCTTAGTGGCTTTTAAGTACTATTATAAAGCCTCCACATAAATATGTATTATTTGTATGCTTTACTTGAAAACTGATTAACTCCATAAAACAAAATGTCGAGAAAAGTGATGAAGATAGTGTTATCCGTAGGAGTGATGGACTCTCGTGTTACATTTTCTGCCATTGCAGTATCAGAAACGTACTGAACCTGAATTTTAATATAAATTCACATTTTAAGCATTGATTAAAGCACTGTTAAAGCAGAAATCGGGATTTGTTTCAAAAAGTGGAGTTAATCTATTTGGTAACTGAGTCATCCATTTAACACTGTTAAACACCTGTTAGCTTGTAGGTTACCAATAAATTGTAATAATAAAATTAGTGGAAACTGTTTTTTAAGGTAGCTATGAGCCAGGAACAAGTGTGTGTGGGTGTACGCGCGCCAGACAAAGATGGGAAATAAATATATTCCTTAATGTTATTCGACTTCCTTCGAGTGTTTGGCTAGATTTGTATCTGCGGACAGTACAAAGTGCCGCCAGACCAGGTCTCATGCCTTAATCTAAGGCGTTTAGAGTCGTAAGTATATAAAATATTTTATTAAGGACAAAGAGGCGTTTATGCGTCCCGAATCCGAGAGTAATACCGTATAAACCCCAGATTGCAGTAACGGATTGCATAGCAGCAAATCTAATGTAATTCCTAATTTTGTCAAATTTGCGAACTTTCTTCATTTGCATTTCGAACCATTTATTGAAATACACTGGCCTCAAAAAGTTAAAGTACAACCGGTTTTTTGCGTCTAATTTGCAAATGAATGTAGAAAAAAAAATCAGGATATGTGCATTAAATAGTTTTTTATTGAATGAGTCATAGAAATTGGTATAAGTGTATTGTAAAAACGATTTATATATATATATATATATATATATATATATATATATATATATAAGTAATTGCTACGGAAAAGTCCACTTTTGGAGAAAACAGCATATCAAAAAAATTATGTTGTAAAATGTCATAGAAACAATATAAAAATGTGTTCTAATAAAGAATGTGTCCCCCTAACTTGAATGCATTGGCGGCATCGATTTTCCATGCTGTTTATTAAGTTGTCAGACACCGGAATAGGAAGCAAAGACCAGACACAGAGTAAGCCTTGTTCCAGCTCATGTAACGATCTCGGAGGAGGATTTCAAGCGGCAACCTGTCTGCCAAGATAGTCCCAAAGATGTTCTATTGGATTCATGTCTGGAGATCAAGCTGGCCATTCCATTCGTTCCAAACCGTGGTCCTTAAGATACTCCTCAACAATCCGAGCTCTGCGAGTTCGTGCATTACCATCCATCAGAATGAAGTCATTACCAATAGCACCAGCATTTGGGCAGACATATGAATCAAAGATCTCATCCCGATATCTCAGAAGAGTCTGATTTCCTCCATGGAACACATGCAGGCCAGTGTGACCACCAAGCGAGATCTCTGCCCAAACCATGGTTCCCCCAACTCTCATAACTGTGTCTTTCAACAGTGTTGGATTAACGGTATCTAGTGCGCTGTTCCCTCCAGATCAGTAGACGCCCTGAATCAGTCTCCAATGTAAATCTGGACTCGTCTTTGAACAGCATAGAAGCTTCGAAAAACGTGTTGTACCTTAACTTTTTGAAGCCAGTGTATTTGCGGTTAGAGCTGCCAGTATTTTTAATGAAGGTTAACTTATTTTTGTTCTGTTCTATTTCTAAATATAAGCAATCGTAAACAGAGAAATGTAAAACGAATGATATTAACGCTTTTTCCGTTTTGAAAAGAGAAAATTGTCTTAGTCATAAAGTCCATTGAAAGTCATATTTGTTACCATAAATAATATCATAGTTTATTACTGTGTAATCTTGCATGAAGAATGCAAAAAAGAAATTTCTTATTTAAATGCAGGTTCTGCACTTTTATTGTTTATATTTGCATAACATTGGTTAATTACACAATTTTACTCTACGTATGTAACGTAAGAAAGTATTTTACAACACAAAACATAAATTTTTTAATGGAAAAATTACATTTCAATATTTGCATTTGGATTTGTACTAATGAAAAATGTGAATGGAAAATAATAACTGTCAAACAACATTTTCAACATACAAAAGGTTTAGTGGAGTGTATCCACTTTTGTACTGCTTTCAAATGCTTATTTCACTCTAAAATTTGTCCCGTAAAGCTGCTGCTTTTAAACTGACATCGACGCTCTAAAAAGCACATCAAACTTCTTACAACTAGTAATCACATTAGTATGTTCTAATTCTGTAAAAATATACTAAATGAAATTTAAAAACTAGTCAAGAATTGTTTTTTTTTAATCTAATATTGTAAAAAAGTATCATTAGACAATAAGAAATAAAATTTCTCGAATATTTTATTGAAATCACTCATTGAAAAATGCATTTATTCAAATAACTATCGAACTTAAAATACAAAGTAGTCATCCTTGTACGCATTTTGAAAAAAAAAATGCTAAAACTAATTGTTTCTATTTAATCTTTAAAACTGTTCTACCTGAATGCTTTTCTTCTTTTTGGTATACAAATTACAGTTTTTTTTCTTCCAAAAAGTTTGGCTAATTATTTTAAGTTAAATACGTGTTTAGTAAATATACACATGTAAGAAATTCAATAACTTTTTTTAAGGAAGACAGATCTGACAGCAACAAACTTCGACAGACAGGTGCGGGTACAAACAAAGAGACGTAATTAATCGAATTTGAAAATAAAAAAATGGAAATACATTAATACTTATTAATTGTTGCACTAAATTAATTTTATAAATATTCAAAATTCTAATAGCACCAAATCATGACAAATGTTTCGGAAAAAAAATCGCGGAAGACAAAAAAGGCAAGCAAACATTAGATAACTGTAGAATTATTTTTAAAAAAATGACAGCGGATATGTGTTTATGTCAGTCTGTCCGTCTCGTCTTGTCGCTCGCCCAGAAAACAAACTTTTGAAAAAATATTTCAAACATGCGTCGTTGTGCATTTTTAATGGAAACATCTCCACAAGCACACCTCATTACCATGTTTAATTTTTTTGGTTTAAAAATTTCCTTTTCCGTATTAATCAGTTCAGAATGATCTAATGTAATTTCTCTTGAGGAAGTTTTAATTATGCATAAACCTGATTTTAAAAACGGATTTTCTTCAAATTAAATGTACTGGAATGATTTCACACCGAAAATCATGCATAAAAATAGTCTTTTCATCTGTAAGTCTCGACTTCAAACAACTTTTTGAAATATTCAAAATATTTTAACATTAGATCGATACGGATAAAATCTAGAAAACCAACTACACTATTTGTGCTTTACACCAAGGTACTTTTTAACGCCAAAAATTGCACATTTTTTTTTTTCAAATGCGTTTTTTCGTATGCTTTACATTAATCAAAATAAAAATAGAGTAATTCGTACTATATCTTTCACATAAAAATGGATTTTTTTCTTCGCAAAGAAAGAGGTATTTTTTTACTCTGACGCAAATTGAGTACATTTTAACGTGTGTATCTATGTCCATCTGTGACACTCTAGCTCCTAAAAAAATTAAACAATTTTCATTTTTCTTCCTGAAAGGTGGTTTGTTAAAGATCGTTCTTAATTAGGTATCAATCGGCAGCGTTCAAACTTTGATTCATAGGATCAATTAATATTGTTCGAATGATGACTGAATTGACATAGTTTCAGTCAGTGGCCCCAACCTATCGCCAGCTACCAATAGCGGGATGGCGAAACTGATCCATTGGTTGGTATGTTTGGTATGTATTATAGGAGCACGTTGGTATGTTCAGTGTTATTATTCGGCATGTGTTAGTTAATTGAAACATGTAAAGCTTTCTTCAGGGCCAAGCTGTTAAAAAATAAAATTTCCCCAACAAGTTGTAAGTGACGTTCCGTTTTTTAAACATTTAATACTCTAACCAAACGATTGCTTTCACTAAATTAAGTGCTGCCAGTAACAAAATTTTGGTTTTTAAATGTTATTCCTAACTCTTAAAATATATATAAAACATTTTACGCACATTCGAACAGTAATTTCCGAGATACAGTTTTTTGTTTGATGTATGATAACTTTTTCCCATCCAGCCAATTATAAAGTTAATATTGGGACAAAAGAAATTATTCTTGTATAGCTATGGACGATTTCTTATTTCATTCAAAATTTTATTTTTTGATAGTTATCCAGTACTTTTCTTTTGTAATTAGGCTACAGTGTAGTGAGTTTTATAATTTTATTAAATAATTGGTTCACGTTTTATGTCGAGAAACAAAATTTACATGGTTTTATTTCATTTCTCTCTTTCAAAGCCATTTTTCACTTATTTAGAAGCTTTAATCTCAAATTTTTGGATTAAATTTTGATAGTAGAAATCGTCAAAGGCATTAATAAAGTTACTAAAATAATAGTAAAAGCGGAATCAGAAACACAACGGCCGATCCGTAAGAAAATAAAGTCCAAGAAAAAAAAAATAATCCTGCGAATAATGTAGCTATACAATGCAAATAATCATTACCCAAGAAAGCATTATCCATCATCAGTACTTTTTCTGCGTTTACTGAATTTCTTAATCCACTAAAATATAAGATGAATACATTAGAAAAATACCTCATTATATGTCCAATTTTTACTTACTCAGATATTATTTAGAAATAAGATATCGATTTTTGTAATGAAACAAAATAAGCATAATGATAATTATTTTAGTCTTTTATTAAGAAACAAAAATTTTGATGCTGACGTATTGTAAGTCATTGTCTTTGGGGATCCAGAAGTGTATCGACTGCAAGCATGGTTCGATTTCTATTATTATTGATTTAGAAACTAGTTACAATTCCTATGTTCCTATTTACAAACTCATATAGCGGTACTTCTTACCTTTGGCCCCATTTAATTTCACATATTGCAAATATGAGCACGCCAACAGCAACAACAACTCATAAGTCACTTTTTCCTGTTACTTTGTGTTTATATTGTTTTTGAGGATTTCTAGGTATGATAATGCACATTTAATATGTAAATCAACCATAAACTGTCAGATTGTTTCCTCATATATATATATATATATATATATATATATATGTGTGTGCGTGTGTGTGTGTGTATTTTTTCTAATGCCTTTTTCTCGAGCCCAATTTTTCTAAGTAACAAGAGTCTAGGGAAAAAATGCTATGTTAAGCAATAATATTCATTGAGTTCGTTTAAGAAGATCCTGTTTAAACAACTTTTATCCTGTAAAAGGCCTTTTTTTAACAGTTTTAATTTGCTTTTGCTACTGTAAAAATGAGATTCATCTTTTTTACTTTGTCAGAATTGAACTTTTTATTTCTGAGATGTAACATGTCAGTTTCGAAAGGTAATGTGACCCAATTTAATTACACAACAACATACAGCAGATAAAAATTTTAAATCATTGCTTTTATTATCCTTGTCGGCCAACAATGAATTCGGTTACTAATCGCTGAACAAAGGCTTAGCCGCATTTAAAATATTCTTTAAAAAGCGTTATAAGTCGAATTATATATAACATGGAGGTTCTAAACACATTCTATCAGACGCAGAAAAAAAAATTCTCTTTATTTTGGTACCAAATTGAAAAAATTTTAAATATGTTTTCACTGCAAAAATCTTCGTTAATTAATGTCATCCGAACACGCAACCTAGTTAAAAACACTCTCAATCAACTATCCTTTCGAAAAAAAATTTTTTTTTCGAAATTGGTCCATGCGTTTAGGCGCTAGAGTGCCACAGACAGATACACAGACACGTCAAACTTATAACCTCCTTCCGTTGTGTGTCGCGGGTTAAAAACGAAGATGAAGAGCTTGAAAGGGAGCTGCCTGAACTGAGTTTTGAAGTCCTTAACAAAATACGCAAGAGGAATGCTAAAACTGTCGGAGATGCAAGATCAGAATATGATGAGTTTCCATTCCACGATGAATAAACTAAAATGGAATTAGTAGCTACGTGATGAAATTTTGAAGCTAAGTCAGCATTAATATAAACAAGAAATAAGTTTGGATTTCCTAGAGAAGAAAACCCAAGGAAATAAATATTTCGTTATGGAAGCAGTAATAAAAAGTGTTACCAACATTTAAAATAATTAGCCTTAGTAAAATTAAACCATACACGTAAGATGGTTTGATAGGAAAGACGATAAATCACCATTTGGTAATAACATGTTAAAAGTAATAGAACATTTATTCTAAACGCAACGATGGACTAAATATACAACACCAGTTTTCAAAAATTCTTAGTTAAAATCAACATTAGAGGCAATAAAATGACGAAATAACATTCTTTTGTCAAAAAAAGTTTAGGCAGAAAGTTTAAACGTTTTCTTTAGAAGAAATAACATTAGAAAGGGACTCTTTTTCTCAAAACAGCTAAATTTCTGCTTTGTCAATACTTTATTTCAATTAGTATTTGATGAATATTAGAAAATCCATATTAGTTACGCAGTTGACTACTGGGTAGATCAACAAAACAGTATAAAACCAGTGGTCAATCTGCCATGGCCGACTATTGGAAATGCATAAGAATTCAGTACCCAATGGTCGGCCACCCTTCTAAAATTAATTGAGACGAATAAAGATTTTATTTTTCAATTATAACGTAATGTTACAATATCCATCAAAACATAAGTAAAAGCAAATTTACATCAGAACCAGAAGAATAAGGGTACTTAACATTTAAAGTGTCTTCTTAAGAAAAAAAAAAGCAGAATCGCAAACTGGGATGATGGGCACACCATTTAAAATAAAATGACTCATTACTACTTAATAAAACGTACTTACAACTTCACTGTCGTTGGATGATAGTTGGGGACAGGTGAAGGAATGTGGGAATGCATCATATCCCGATTTTGAGTTATACATATTTTATTTATGTGCAGTTTTATGTAATTCTGGTTGACTACTGGAGCCTGGCCGACTACTTGAGCACTTACCCTAACTCTTTTTCTAAAATACCGTAAAAAGCCAGCTCTTTATGAAGGATACGGTAATATATAGTTAAGAAATGGTTTGGAACGACTCGGGGGCAGTTTACACATGTCTAAAATAATTGGGTATGCTTATAAAAAAATTCTGAACATGTACGTTGTTCCACAAAGCGAAATTTCGACTTACGCGAGGGGTCTTGGCACGCATCCCTCGCGTAAGTCGGGATCCGAATGTATATATAAATATTAACAAAGAAACAATACTTATAATTTAATATATATATATATATATATATATATATATATATATATATATACATACACATAAATAGCGCAGCCGGTTAAATATTTAAGGAAATTTCTGAAATTGCTGTAAAAAGTGAGAATAGCACCCACTAACGCCAAAAAAATTAAATAAATAAATAAAGCTAGAACTTTGTTTAGGAAATATAGTTGGGAAACTTAAGAAACTGCAAACAAACAAAGAAAGAACTCTACATAAAACATAATTGACTTTTATTGACTTCACGGAAGTAGGAATCTAAATAAAATTAAATAAATTGTTTTCCTTCTGAGAACTTTAGTTTCTGAGAATTTTAGTACAAAACAGAGTTCATGAAATTTTCATGAAACTTTACTTGCACCGTTAAAAAACCAATAATGCCGTTCAATTATTTTGTTCTTATGCTTTCGTATGCAAATTTTATTTACAGAAGGGAATTCAGGATTTGATGGGATTTTGGAATTCTGATAAATGTGTTGAAAATGTGATGAATAAATTGTAAAACAAGACATCAAACTAGATTCAGGACTGCATTTTAAACCGCATTCCAGCAAGGGAAAAAAGGAGCACTTTTAGAGCGAGCAAAGAATCACAATAAACATTTTCAATATATTTTTCTATTTCATTCAAAACAGTTTCTAATAAATAAATACTTATGCAAAATGCTACGTATTTATTAACAATAAAATAATGTTATAATTCTAAAGCGTAAAAACATATTTTCGTTTCAAATTTTCTAAAATAATGTAAAAAAAATTTAAAAAAATAGGGGAATGTAGGGCAAAGTGAAAAAGCGGGGCAAAGTGAAATGGTAAAATATTTGCTCTGCTTTTAGCGCCACCTATCTTGTAATATTTTAACTATGTAATGACACTTGTAGCCTATTTTAGTCAAGAAAAAAAGAACACTGAAAATCATAGAGTATGATAATACAGCCAATTTTCAAAAAATAATACTCATATTGTAATATTTTCTTGTAAGTCGAAAATTATTTGGTATTATTAAATGCTAAATTTGTAGTAGTTAACATTTGAAATATTAATTAAGAACTTCTAATATTCGGTGCAGCATTTATTTAGTTAATATTAAGCCTATTTTTGCGTTTAATATTTTGCACAATTAGACAAGTACATGCGGGGCAAGTAGAGGGGGCAAAGTGAAATAGTTAATTTCGTTTAATTATGCAATCATTTATTAAGATTGTTACATATTTTTTTATTAACTACTTTATTAATATACCTTAATTTAGTAGTTCACCTTATTATTCATTCATTCACTTATTTTCTTATTCATTTACAACCCAAATTCAAAATAAGAGAATACTGTTCACCTTTTGGAAAAAAAAATCTAACCAAATATAAGTGCAAGTTAGTAATTAAAATGAACGTGCCACCTTTCTTAGACCTCAAAGTGTGCATTTCATTTCAAATATACTCAATTAAGAATAATCTTCGACAGAATAATCCAAAAGTTTAAAGTGATGAAGATTTACATTGAGTCGAAAAATTAGAATATTCAAATCAAAGCGGAAAATAACACTTTAAAAAGAAACAATATCAATACTAGAATTCGTCATTTTTTGCTGGTCTCCGTGCATTAATCCTTTCACGCACGGAGTTTAGCACCTGTTTACATCAATCGCTTTTGACACTGTTTCCATACCTTCTTCAATGCGGCAACGAACTCAATTTTGTCTCAAGTCTTGAGCCGCTGTCTTTAGATTTGAAAGCACCACAAATTCTTGATCGTATTGAGATTGGTAGAGTTGCTTGACCAGTTTAATACCGAAATTCTTCTTTCTGTTTAAAATCTATGAGTCAATTTAGAAACATGAAACGGAGTAGAATCTTGCTGAAAGATGAAATGTGTCACTAAATGTGTAACTGCTGTGCCTCAGCTGCAGTACCATGCAGTATTATTGATGAACAGCGGAAGTTACGCATTGTTTCATTTTAAGATAAATACAACTGCCCAATCCCAGCGGCCCTTATGCACCCACAAGCCAAAAAGGATATGTTAAATTGGAAAGAACGTCTTACACAAGATTTCTCATACGCTTTACTTTTTAAACGCCAAACCTGAACACCTTTTTTTGTTCACAGATAGTTCAGAAAAAAAAAAGATTCATTACTGAATATAATTCTTTTCCAACCTTGTGGCCCCTGTATGAGCTTCTCTTTGCTCCAGGAGAGTCATGCACGTTACTGCTTCATGTTTATCATTTGTCTTAATTCGTAGATCCGCAATTGAAACTGTAATTTATGCAGCCGTCCAAATGTAGTTAGCGTTTAAACGATAACTATACATTCTTTCCAACACTTGTGGACGATAGAAGAATTTTTCAACGATTATTTTGGACGATTTACTTTAATTTTTGTTCTTCTCTGCCAGTTACAATTTTTCTATCTCGTTTACTTCGGTTACTTTTTAGTTGGTTAGTCGCTCTATATTGCTCTAAAATCTTACATACCGTAGATTGTAAAACGTTTCATTTGAGGAATTACGTATGCTGAACTCTATGTTATTAACAATTCTTTAATAAAGCAATAATATTACATTCTAGAAAAATACTTTCAATGCATATATTAATGAAATTAATTAAAAAAACTAAATATTTTTCATTAAAATAACAAATTAGCTATTGAATTTTCCTCAATTAATGAAACCATTGCTAGTCAGCTCTTGATTGTCTATGACAGGATGACTTTGATTCAAAAAAAGAAAAACAATGCAAAATACTTTGAAATTGCAGCATGCACAGTCGAAATTCGCAATTAGCTTTATAAAAAATGATTTTATAGTTAATGTGGAATTTTTTTGCGCATCACAATAAATAGAGATGAACAACTTCAGTTTCTATTAAGAAAAAAAAAATCCTTTTATTAACATCGAGTTCATCTTCTAACTTTTCTCAAAAGTTCAATACAAGTTTTGATACTTACCACTTGAATTACGGCGGTTTTCGTAGACCTAAATATACGGCGGGGGTCATTTTAACCCTCTGAGAAGAAATCTGCATAGTTCCCTGCATAATGTGATATGTTTGTAAAAAATAGTTAAAAAAAGTATATTTATATAAATAGTTTCTTTAAGGAATATAGAAATTTTAATTATATATTGTAAAGTATTTAAAAAAAGTTTAAAATGTCCTTAAAATAACTAGCGCTATTTTAGTTGTATTTCACATACTAGCGGCTAATGCTCCCGTTTATGCACAAAAACATAATGAAATATTCAAATTCTTGCAATGATATGTAAATGTATTTGGATTTCTTTTTTCTTAAAGGGGTCAAAATGACATCTTACCAAGTTTCTAGGTATAACCCTTTAGATCGGGTTCTAAAAAAAAAAAATACAATTTTTTGAAACTTTTATATTATGACACAACACGATGATTTAAGAAAAGCCAAGGAAGGTTAAAACTTTTTTTTTGTAAATATTGAAGAGCAGTTAGCAAAACAAGTGCGCTTGCGGTCAAAATGACGCCACCCGTAATTTTAGCGTTAAAACATATTTAAATTTAATTACAATGCCTTACTGTTAAAACTGTGAATTGCGCACAGACAAGTTGTAATCCTTAAAATAAAAAAATAAAAAATCAGCATACTGAAATAAATAAACCTTGGTTGAGACAACAATGAGAACTGTAATTTAATCATCAGATAAAATAAAATTTAAAAAACAGGCAGAAAAAGATACATTTTTTTAAATCTCTGTTAATAGTATGGTTGTAACTATCGTCAAATAAAGCTAGGAACAAATTGTGAAAGGTTGTTGAATATAAAATTTAAGTTATAAAAGATTCAGTGAAGGTGAGAAGGTGATTGAAAACAAAATTGCATGTATACCGTCTAGAGATGAAAACAGTCGGAAACAAACCGGAAAATTTCGGGAAAAAAAACGTTTTTTTCCAAAGGGGTAAATTTCCACTCCGTAAAAAATGAAAAAAATATTTTTTTTTCAACTTTTTAGGAAGTTTTAATTAAAGTTATCAGCAAAAAATGATTAGAAATTTCTCATACTTAAATTCTGATGCGATTACCTCTCCCTACCCCCTCCTTGTATGCTAAATTACTGTCCAACTTTGATAATGCAAGTTGTTGTATGATAACCTAATTTGTATGTAGAAAAAAACACATTCAATACATAACTTAAATCACAGAACTATGTTTCTGCTGACTGCGAACCAAATGTACAGGGTGCGGCAAAAAAACCCGGGCAAGCAATTTTAAATGTAATTTTATTAAAAATAAATTAACAAAACACAAAAAATAATGGTATGAGAAGAGCTTTAGCAATCAATAAATTAATTGGTTTCAAACTGGCCGCCTTTTGAAGTAATACAGAGGTGTAACTGTTTCTTGAAATTTTCATTCAGGGGCCGGGCCACAAGTCCTTTAATCAATCATGTTCCCTATAAAGTAATTGGTTCAGAGAGTCCAAACTCATGTGTAGTTTAGAGTAGACCTTTGACACTAAAATAGGCCATACAGTGTAATAAATGGGATTGAGGTCTATCGAGTAGAGCGTCCACTCTAAAGATGATGTAATGTAAAACAATGCACCTTTTGCACCACTCCTGTCTTTTTGGCCATATGAACTGGTGTGGAATCAAATTGAAATGTCTAGTCTACATTGCTGTGCTGAAGTGCTCTTAGGTCCACAGAAGTACAACAGCTTCTAAAATGTCCTTCTGGTACAAATTTTGATTCATTTTATGGCCTTCATCCACAAAAAAACAGAGATTTTTTTGTCGCTTGTGCTAATTCCATCACAGACAAAATCCTGACTTCGGATTTTGTCGATGTTTAACACTTTCTATGGTGCATGGAGTGTCTACAGACCAAATCCTATTGTTCTAGGGATTATGAGCTGGTTGAACGGTAAATCAGTGAAAGGTATTTATTCAAGCGTGGATTTGCGGCCCGTCTCAAACGTTTCTGGCATCTTTGGAGTCATACGAATGCCTGAACTTTTTGGAACTCGTAAAACTTCTGCATGAGCAGTTTTTGCCCTTAGTCACACTTGTCGACATATCGGTCACAAATTCCCATCTTACGAACGACTTCTCTAGTGGAAACCAAAGGTTTTATTGAACTCACTTTTGGATGACCTGACGATTAACTGAAATGCTCACTATTCTTTTTTGTACACTTTCCGGACATCCGGTATCATTTCCAAGCCACTTGAAGCGGTATACTGCATCAAATAATGTTTGCCGAGGCACAACAAGCAAACGAACTGTCGTTCTACTTGGTTAAACAACTTTAAAATAGAACTTCTTCTAATAGAACATAAACTAGAAGATATATTGTAAATTATTTTCTAATAAAGTGAGCCACAAAAATAAATAAGACACTCATTAAAATGAAATTTCTTTACTTGCATTCGATGATGCAATCTTTGTTCGAGTTTTTTTTTTTTTTTCTTGTCGCACCCTGTATATTGCCGTGCTAAGCACAAAAGTGGAATCTGCAATTGAGCTCAAGCTCAGATATGGTGCTTTAAAGTTTGACTCTACCGTATATTTAGTTCACATGCCTTTTTTTCAGAATTAAAAAAAAAAGTTCCTAATCAAATGACCCTAAAACATTTTATTTATTAAGTAAAACACGAAACAGAGAAAAACTTGGTTATAATAACTCAGTTTTGTTCAAAAGTGCAGGTATGACTACTTTTACTGCTGTTTTTAGCACGGCCGTATGTATAAACTGAAACTCCAGTTTAAGTTTTGGTTCAGCTTTAGAAACCATTGCGCAGTTTTGGTTTGGGGTTTCTGTGGGAAAGAAAAAGAAAAACCAATTTAGTTCTGTTTTGGACTTAGACTGGATTGGAAAAAATCAAAACTCAATAGCTTTCATTTTCAGACAGTAAAGTAACATTGTAAGGAATTGAAATCATACTTATTTATCTTTCAAACAATATTAATCATGTTAAAAAGTCAAAAATTACACTTATTATTTCAAGTTTCAAAGGCACTCTAAAATAGAATATGTAATAATTATAATTAGACACACCTTACCCCAATATTATTGGTTGAACAACGACTTGACTTTTTTTTGATGTTTGACCAAGAAAACTCTTAGTTATAAAACAAAAAGTTTTTTTTTTTTCTTTTTCTAATTAAACTTACCTTTATGTGTATTTCTACCGAGCAGAAAAAGATGTGTGGATTTCACATATTTTTTATGCTTAACCCTTTCTACGTTCCAAGAAACACAGAGCTATTAAGAAACCCTATTTTTATTTAAGAAAAAAAATCAATTTTTCCATTTTTTTCCAACTTTTCCAGAAAAAAATCGGTAAAAACCGGTTTTTCCCACCACTTCAAAATTTCCGGAAATTTAAATCTCTAGTAGCGTCAGATATTTTCTGAGTTGTATAAAAAAATATGTTTCAGAAGAAATATGCTTATACTTTTTTGCACTTAAGTCATTAAATCTATGTGACATACTTGTTCATGTCAAATGAGTTGAATCGTTATTTTATGCTAACGCCTGCATCCAAAAGAGCAAAAATTGAGATATGATATTATTACACATTCACTTCTCTCTTTTTTGCGTAAAATGTTAAAGAAACTCAAACAGCTCTCAGCTTAAAAGGATTTAACTTGTATTGGAAAATTTCGTAACAACAAAACTTCTGAAATTGTGAAACGAAAGAAAATTTGCTGTTGAAAACAGGGAAAAATTGTGTTTAAAAGAAAATATGTTATTTCTTAATGTTCCCGTTTCTTTCAAGAAACATAATAGTTCAATACACAAAAATGCATGCAGAAAGCGTATTTTTTGTTAAAAGTTGTTATTTAATTAAATTATATGGTTAATAATTTTATTTAATTTATAGAAGATAATGAATTTCACAATTTTAATGTACCAATTAAAACGTAATTGATGGAAAATCATACAAGCAAAATCTTTATTACGGTTTAAGGCATAAAGAAAAAGTTAGCAATTCATTTTTGTATTTTTATGATTCGGTATGCGTTGGGCAAAAATAGTTTTAGTCTAAATATTTCCTGTTATTAAATAGATTTACCAGTAAGAATTTTCACTGTGTTCTTATTTTAAGCTGCGGGGATGCGAGGCGTATTTATACCTACTTTCATGTATGAACACTTAACCTGAATGACCTATAGTTTGAAATCGTTCATTCTAGATGCATGCTTTCATTTAAAAAATATAATCAAAATAAGATAGGGTAAAGGCATTAAAAGTTTAAAGTGGAATCAAAATGCAGTGAAATAACTCGAAATCAAACTAACAATTTGGCCCTAGACATTACCAGTTATGTTTACGGAAATCACGAACACCAAGAAATTATTTAAACACTAAATAGTGGGCAGTAACCGAACCAGTATTCACCTATGTATAAAATGCAGCGATTTTTTGGCTCATACCAACTTACACTAATTGTCATTTACATCTTTTTAGAAGTTATATTGAGGCTTAATAAATTTGATTTCGTTTTTAAAAGCGTACCAGATTTTGTTAGTTTTTATGTATTATAGTATAATCATTTTTTTATAGCAATAATAAGTAGAAATAAGTATTGTTTTATTGTTTTCTTTCAATCATCGTCGTTATCGGAATTATTTTGATAGGTCGATATTTTCCCATCTCGTTTCCAGCACGGTCGATATAAGCATTTTTAACACGAACATCTCCTAGACAGTTGGTCGAAAATGTTTAAAATTTGTTTTTCGTTTGTGCTTTCATTAATAATTTAATAGTGACTTTCCTTCGTTTGTGATTTTCCTTGTAGGCTATCTAAAAAGATATTTTTTTTACTTACTTTTTTTTTTCAGTTCTAGCTGAAGAAAATGCTGAAATTTTTGCGGGGATGGAAAAAAACCAAAGTTTTGCGAAATATAACAGTGCCAATGCAATTAGAATTACTAAAATAATTTTGGAAAAAAAATAGAACCGACTTCAAAATTGCTCTAAAAAGTGAAAAATAATTTTATTCTTTAAACACCATCGATAATACTTTTAAACATAATTTTTGAAGTTGGCGCAAAAACGATCGATAAAATCATTCACAGCCATAACTCAACGACAAGTATAAATTTTACCAGGTCTAGTTTCTTCACTACCACATGCATTACGCATTCAGCATATTTGAGCAACGATAAAAATGTTTCGTTCCTAACTTTGGATGATATTTTGATAAAAATATGAACGAAGCATGGTTACAATGGATTTTACTTTTTGTTTTTGCGCCAACTTCAAAAATTATGTTTAAAAGTATTATCGATGGTGTTTAAAGAATAAAATTATTTTTCACTTTTTAGAGCAATTTTGAAGTCGGTTCTATTTTTTTTCCAAAATTATTTTATTTCATTCTTTTTAGTGTAAATGTAGATATTTCAGTAAAAGTAAGAAGTTACCTAGTAAGAAGTTCGGTTCTATATCACTGTATTGCTTTTGAAAAGCCTTTATTCAAAATTATCATTACAATTACTATTATATGGCACCAAACTTTTATAACAATGAGTTTCATATTGTCGCGTAGATGAAGATAGCGAAGACAATGTGAAAGCCAAATGAAGCGAATACTCGTTAGGCTCAACTCGAGATCTTTATTCAGAACCACGAATGAACGTTACATCTCCTTATATACAACTTGAGAAAGTGCTTTAACTTTCCAGACTTGGAAAGATACAGAAATTAATAGCACATTCGAGAAAATACGGGAAATAGTAGAAACAAAATTTTAGTAAAATTCACTTTGTCCTAGTCGGGATTTGAACCCAGGTCGCTCGGTTGGGAGGCGAGAATTCTACCACTGAGCCACCGTTATCCACGGATGAAAAGTGCGAACTTCGCTACAATATCATTTTAATTGCATAAAATTTACTGTTTTTTGCCCATAACTTTTTTTCTAAAGAACAAATATGGTCAAACAAACTAATGGGACCTAAGTCGAGCCATCCCCTATCCATCAAAAAAAGAATCATCAAAATCGGTTCACTAGGTGAGACGCTATGAGTGGACAAACAAAAAAAAAAACATACATACGGTATGAACTGATAACCGCCTCCTTTTTGAAGTCGGTTAAAAACACGATGCTAAACTTGTAGATTTTGCAACATTAAGAACAACTGAACTTTTTTCTTGTATGAATATTAGCGATCATTTTTAAATACTCTCCCCTGGTTAGTAAAATAATACCAACTACAGAACGGGTAGAAAACATGTAAAAGAAATAAGGATGGTAATTGATACTGCTGAAAGAGGTGTTCAGCTGATTCAGGAACTCAAAAAAATTTCAACAAATTGTGGACGATAAGCAGTTTTTTTCGCAAGTTGTTGAATTGAATCGAAAGGCTTTACCTACCCAGACAACGAAACACTCTGTTGTTAAAAGTCTCTCAAACCAAAAGTGTCAAGAAGCTTTAAATGTACATTGATTTTTCAAGCATTGCAAATATGTAAAAAAAAAAATTTAATATGTTAAAATAATTCGCTTTCAGTTAAAACTTCTTAGCAAAAAATAGGATAATTAGATAAAAACACTCAAATTTTAGCAAATGTTGACAACTATTTCAGCAATGAGCACCATCTTTTAATGTGAGGAGGAGCTTGAAATTTTCGCAATATATTAGGATGAGTTAAAGTAGGGGGTGTCCTGATTTCTAGAGCAATTTTTTCTCAGTGGTTTGAAAGTCACCCTAATGCCTCACGTACCGCTAATTAAATATCTTGGCATACAAAATAAGTTATCCGCTTCTATGAATAAGATTATTTGTAGAGCTCTGTAATTTGACTCTTTCAAAAAAAATACAAATCAATTTCTAAATTTATGAATCCGAAGATGGTATGTGCTTTTCTTACAGACTGCTATTATGTATTAATGGATTAATGAAAACTGATGAAAACTTAAATTTTACTGTCTTTAGTTTCAAACTTAAATGGTAAATGTCAATATTCCTACAAATTATTCTTATTTAATTTAAATTTAATCGTACATGAACAGGTCTTTAGTTTAAATTTCTCATTGCTCATGAAAGAAGTTAATTTTTTAACAAAAAAAAAAGAATTTCTTCAAATGTTTCAACTTTAGAGTGTCTTGTAAAAAAGGACGTAATACAATGCAAGTAATAACGAAGGACTGCTGCACGGTTACGCTTAATTCTCCCACATTTTGCAGGCTATGCAACAACATCCTCTGCAATCAATTTATTTCTGTATAGCTGTTAATGTTCCCACTTTAACATAAGAAATAGTTTTAAGCTTTCTCCTGTGTGAGAAAAGACATTCAGTTCGACAATAGCTTGATCATCTTGCATAGACGCATCGACCCCTACTTTTTATCGCAACAACGGCAATATAGGCGAAACGCAATTGCTGTAACATGCTTCATTAAGCAAAGTGAGTTTTGAACCTGTTTTGCTTCATAGAATTTCTCCAAAACAAGAGATAAAACTGATCCTTTCAAAGAGTAAGAAACAGAGCAGAGGCTTAAGTTTGTGGAAAGAGTTTTGCTAGTTTCTCCCATTATCTTTTATGATGTCTTGGAGTATCTTGAAAGGATTTAGGAAAAATTGACATTCATTTGATTTTAAAATGTGCATGAAATCTTGCCAGTGATGAAAAATATACTTAAATATAGAGGTTAGTTGTTTCTGTTTAGTAAAAAAAAAGATATTTTCTTGTGAGTGAATAAGCTTAAAAAGCGCCTATTTTTAAATCTATAAATACCGTCATTTTTGTCCCTCTTTTTTTGTCTTTATTTACGTAAGATCTAAAAATCGTAGTAAGATGACGTTTTAGCAATATGGTAGGGTTTTTTTTTTCGATGATGGCTAGCGCAGAAAAAGTGCCATTGGTGTTTGTCAATTCCCATTAAAAAGTTTGAAGAGTAGTGTATTCTTTTATTTGTCGCAAATGCGTATATTTATAAAACATTTTCTTCATATATTCTTTTTAAAATGTTATAACCCGGTTTTTGCCGGACTTTCGTGATTTTCCCAAATATTGTGCATTTTTTAGATTTTTTGCATGTTTTAACTCAGCTATGTATTGCTATTAAATTTTGAAATAAGCAATATTAGCTGATCCGAGCAAAGCATTCGTACTTATTAGCGATAGTTTAAAAATCCGATTTTTTAAGTTTAATTTTTCGAAAAGCAGTAACAATGTGAATTGTTTGTTTTGCTTTCTTTTTTCACCGATGGAGGTCAATAAAAACAAAATAAACTGATGGCTTAACTTTGTATTTTTTGGAAGTTATAAAAAATAATCCCCCCCCCCCCCGAAAAAAATCCATCATACTGCGGTTTTCCATGCTAAAATTAATGTATATTTTCAATCTGATTTTCATGCAACAGTACAACTTTGGTTCAAAATCCTGCTATGCGTTTAGATTATATGTATATTCTTGGAAATTTGGATCAAAATTATTCTGAGGGGAAAAAATATTTAAAAGCGAGAAAACTTGTGGTATGATGAAACCCATGATCTCCGCGGTTTTAGCATGACACTCTAACCAACTGAGCTATGAGGCTTCACCCGCGGCATAAAAGCAATGCGTGTAATGAACCGATTTTTAAAAATATTCCATTAATGTTCATTAATGTTTTAACTTAATTGCTTTAGGAAACAACTATTATGACCCTAGGGACAGCTAAGACGTCAATTAAAAAAAAAATACACGCCCCCATTAACCTGTAGGTGTAGGTGGTTGTCACACGGTGCAACCATCGAGCTACCAGGATTCAGAACTTAATAATTAACTTGTTTAGGGGCGGATGCTGACAAGCATTTTAGGGGGGAGGGGGGGTTCATGCTGAAAACATAGAATTTTAAGTACGAAAAATGTTAGACCTTGTTTGGGGGTCAATCAAAGTACCATTTCCGAGAGGAATAAGGCACCTAGTATTGAGCAAACTTTTACAACTAATAACAAAACATTCAAGCATCCCATATTTCTAATATTTGCTTACACATATAATTAATAATTCAAAAAGACTACGGAAAACACTTACACTTTATTTATAAAGTATTTGAGCACAATGTGTAATATATTTGTATGATATTCAGCATCCATCCATCTGGTATGCAAATATTAAATAATGATCATATACAATAGACATAGGTGGATGATATTGTCGTCGATTTAGGGGGGAGGAGTCATAACCCCATAACCATCCCCAATTATCCGACCCTGAATTTGTTCTGCTCTCAGTTCCAATAACCTCAGTTTCCTATTAAAAAGCCAGACTTTGCGTTTTCTAATGACCGGTAGATTTCTGAGTCTAAAATTATCCAAATTAATCATATCATCATTTGGCAATTAGTTTTTAGTTGGTTGTAATTCTTTATAAGTTGTTAAAGCACGTTTTTTTTATTTTTTGTTTCATTTTTTTGAATTGCTAGATTTGAAGCAGGAAGTTGTTGGGTTCTATTTCGTAAGATTCTTTTACAATTAATTTTATAGTAGGGGAAGAGTCGGTACAGTGCTAAACGAAATTTCAATTACATTTTTTGTCATTAAAAAACAAAAAATTATATTATTTTAAAAGGTACAATATTCCTCAATGTAATGCAGTTTTGTCTCACTCTTCCCCTGGTAAGTGGGTACAGTGAGACACTTATTTTTTTAATTAGCAAAATTTGAAAAATCCTAATTCACCTGGAAAAATATGAATGATTGCTGTCGTTTTGCTTTGGTAAGAGCTATTGCCTTTGGCTAGGTAAAATTCATGTCGTCATGACACACAGTAGTGACATCTACCGCGTATTTGGTTAGGAATGTATCGTAATTGCTTAGATGATTTTGGATTAGTAAATTGACCCAATGTGTCATCTTGTGATGTAGCATTAGTTAAGGATGGATTGTTTTCTTCGTAACCTTTGTCGATTACCAGTACAACATCTTCTTTCCTGTCAGCTTCAAAAAGTATCGTATATGGCATCCTTTTTTTAGGCATGTTAAAAATTTGAAAAGTGGCAAAACAGTATTACATTTTGCATATTGCAATTAAAAAGCTTAAAAAAAATAATTTAAATAGAATAAGTACGAAATGAAAATATTTATGTGATATTATATAGCAATAAAAGTCAGAATTCCATTAAAGCCTCCTTATTTTGTTAAGTCAGGGCTTTACAACCAGTTTATTATTTTATGCATCAAAAGACTTATTGTAGTTAAATGTAAATCAATGAATACTTTCTCTACTTTTAATATAAAAGTGCCGTGAGAGCAGTGAGCAACAAATGATTAGTGTCTAAGTGTTCCTATCTCGCTGTTCCCTCATTGCAAAATTTAACTCAATGACTACACTGTTAAAAATTCAGGAAGATTTTCTGGTAATTGTTACTGTAAAATGGCGGACTTACAGCATCGATTATTTTTACGGTAATTTATACTGGAGAAATAAGCGATCCCAGCTCCAATTGGTTGCTGTGGCCTACCGAGGAAACCGTAAAATTTTACAGTAACATTTCATTTTTACGGTAATAGTTACTGGCAACATGGATGCCAGTAAAAATTACCGTAAATTTTCGGGAAAATTTTTAAATGTACCATTCTCAAACAAAGAAGATTAACGCCATCACTCTACTGCTAAAATGAACGCCAGTTAATAAGCTAATGTAAGATTAATATTACCAGTCTGTTAAGCTTTTATCTAACAGTTTAGAAACAGTGCAGCAAACAGTGGAGATATTTTACTTTGATGGGTTTAAAGTATGGTGACATAGTTATTGTTTCTACATTATACTTGAAAGCAAACTTTTTTATGCAATATTGCTCACAGTACGTCAAAATGATTTTTTAAAAGTTTACCAGGCAGGAAATATCCAAGCAAAAAATATATCTGTTGTTGTTTCACTGTACCCCCAGTCTCAGTGTACCCACATCTCCCCTACTGTTGCACTTCTAGATATGTTTTTGTAAGGACATCTTTCTTTTTTTGTGGCACAACTAAAATGACCAAACTATCAAGGTTTTACGTTCATTGATCATACTCTGTGAACATAACCTGCTGGCATATCTTAAAGGTATGCGATTGGGAATGTAATAGCTCAAATAATAGCTCATAAACCGATACGCTATACATAAAAAGGAAAAACTCAAATTTAGTTTTTCTTCAAACTTATTTTAATAACTAACTAAACTTAGCTTAAATTTTGAGATTAACTATTCTATAAGCGATAAAGTAGCTGTAAAACATATGGGTCATTCCACGTCAAATCAACAGAGAAAATACACCTTTTACATTATATAATATCATGTATAATTCAAATAAAATTTACATATTTGATTCTACCCATGCGCTGATAGAAAACAAAATTGAAGAGTTCAAAAAAGACAAATTTTCCAGTACTTAGAATTCTCTTAGCTTCTATAAACGCTAAAGTACTGTATTATGCGCTATTTCAAAGTTTTTGCAACAGGCTTTCATGCGATACGTCATTTGGCTAGGTTATGTAAGGATAATAAGATTATTTTAAGTTGTTGAAAAACATTAATCATATTTCAAAGAGTTTTTGCTCTAACTCACGATTTTTTTCTCCTATTTAGTGCGTTGTGTATGTGGTAAAAAATTCAGAATGGGATTGCAATAGGATCTTATAAGTAATTAAGCATTTAGACAGAACAGAATATAGTAATTTTTCCCTTCTTAACCGATATGAAAGTTTCCAAAATACACTTCATACATTGTTGTAGATATGAAGAAACAAACAGAACGGGTCAGCGGTACGTTCTTAACTAAAAAAGAATTTTTACCTTATCACCATCTAAGTTTTAAACTACCCAGACAATAATGATTTCGAAATATATTTACAGAAAATTGCTATTTTAATTTTAGTATTTTAAGTTTCAGTTAGATTAAAATCATCTTTGATATTAATTTGTTTTAGTATAATAAGTTTAAATTTGTTTAGATTTATGGTTGGATTAGTATTAAATTTAGACTGAAATATTTTAATTTGTATTAATTTGTTTATTAATAATTTATTTTAATCGATGCTTAAAGTAGTAAATTTAAACTGAAATGTTTGAAGTTGTATTAATTTGATTATTATCTTATTTTATGTTAATGCAATAACTTATAATATTTTTTCTAGTTTATGCGAATGACGACACGTGAGGGGTAATAATACTTCAATACTTGGAGAAAGTTAATCCTTTCGTTTTGAGTAGACTTGATCAGGAATCATGTGTCCTTTAATCTCATTAAACAGATAAGTGCATGCTATTTATCTACTAATTCATTGATTTAATTGCCATTCCTTTACGAAATAAAACCTACCATCATATTAAATCCACTGTTAATAGCGAAAGCTTAAAAAATGCGCCCTATGCAACAAATACTACAACGAAAGAAATGGAGAAAATATTCGACACCGGATCGTTGAAAAATCCTGCTTATCTTTTTGACAAAAGTTGTCAGTGGCAGTGGTGGGGAATTTCGTTTACAAAAACAAACTTACATTTTTTTTTTCTTTTTTACTTCAAATGGCTTTAGATTTTTTTTTTTTTTTTTCAATAAAGTCAAAGTTTTTTAGCGTGATGACCTTGTAGCAAACCTGTAAAGTCGTCGACAGGTTGAAGCCACTTACTACTTGTCGGGCCGCGGGGAACTAAAAAAATTGACGTTGACGTTGCAGTGACGTTTTAATAATGTCATGACGTCTGTGAGACGTCACAGTTCTGTTACTTTGTATGTGATTGTTACAACTGGCGGTGATGTCCCTGTAACTCGGACGTGACCTATTATGCTATAAAGGCACATTATTATCTCCATTTTATAACCTAAGCATTTTTTTTTATAATGGGAGAAATAAGTTTTTAAATACTCCTTCTAACAATGAGCTTCAAAAAAAAGAAACAAAGAAAAAAATCAGTACAATACATTGAAAATGAATTAAAATTTCAGTAGATGATAATGAATTTGGTATATTTATGGAAATTATTCTTTTTACTTCCTTTTACAAAAAAGGAAGTATTGTATTCGCGAAAAAATTTTCACTCAAAAATCGCCCTTAATTTCCATTTTGCTCACCCCCAAATGAATGTTGAGTTTTTTTTTCGATTCGACCACATGCGGAAAAGTGCCTAAGAATGTATAGACACGCGAAATATCTATTTTGACCATCACCGAGGTAATTACAACGACTTTTCTCGTGACGTCTGTATGTATGTGCGTATGTGTGTATGTGCGTATGTGCGTATGTGCGTATGTATCTCGCATAACTCAAAAATGGTATGTCCTAGAAAGTTGAAATTTGGTACATAGACTCGTAGTGGGGTCTAGTTGTGCACCTCCCCTTTTGGTTGCTTTCGGATGTTCCTAAGGGGGTCTTTTGCACCTTTTTGGGGGGAAATCATTGTTAATATCAATGCAAACTTAAGTGGTGTTACAATTTGGCGGACACTTGGCGATATATCGCCAGTCTTTTGGTCGCCAAGTTTTGTCGCCAACTTGGCGGAAAATTTGGCGATTTTTTTTTATCTGGTTTTAATTTGGCCATCGTTTTTAATATTTAGAGATTAAACTATTGAATCACATTAAAATTGCCAATAATGGGAAAATGACATTAAAATGGAGTAAAAGGAAGTCATGTGAGGCACACATCAGCTCGTTTTCCTAAAGAAAAGTTGTGAGTAAAACGTAGGATCGGGAGGGAAAACGCAGCATTAGTTAATATTACAGTAGAATATAGTTTACCCTCCCTCCCCCTCTAGATATCTTAATATTCCGAATCAAATTTGTGGTCCCTATAAAAAAAATTAAGTACACATTGATCACTTCAAATTATGCTACCAAGTATTCGAGTCTACTTATCATTCGCTTTCTATTTTGATCTCCTAAAGACAGAGTGTTTGCGTGACCATGCTTCATTCAAAAGCCAAGTGTTTGAAACATAAGACAGTGGAACCAATTCTTCGTTAAGAAATGGTGTGGAAAAAGTTCATTTTTTTTCTAATGTCGTGTAAAGAGTTCTTATGTATTTTCGCTACAGATTCTTATTTTTTGTGAGAATAAAAAGTAAGTCTGTTTATTTTGGGATTTGTTTTCCTTGTGGACCGTACTAGCTGGATTATCTGAGTTTTTGATCATCCCGATGGTGTGTTGTCCAAGTTCGTCAGGATAAACAAGGCTGTGCTGTATTTTGTTCTGTACAAACTGCTCGTGTTCGTGCATATTAGTTCTTGGTCTAAAATAATATGGGAAACAGGCATTTTAAAAAGACGACAGTTTGTTAATAAAATTAATGTTTTAAAAGTATTTTATTAAGGTGAAATTATTTAAATATTTTATGCATTTTCCTGTAAAAAGTTAAATTACTTCAAGATATTATGAAAATTAGGGGAAACTAGAATTTTTGATCATAGGGAAGGTTTGACTGACACTCTCCTTACACACCCTATAATATAACACCCCAGTATAATGACTTTTTTTTTACATTGTTTAATTATTATCTCTCCATATAATGAATATGCACAATAGGGTGGTTCAAAAAAAAAAAAAAAAAATTAGTAAAGTCCAGGACACCCCCTATTTTTTTTAGACTTACGAATAGTATTATGATGTAAAAGTTTTAGCTTCTTACTCAAATTTTAAGTGGGTGCTCAATGATCCCTTGATTTAACATTAGCCGTAGTATAGAAAATGCTACAAGTTTAGAAACATTTAATTTTCCCTGCTTTTTTTTTCTGTAAATAATTATTTTAATGCAATGTATATGCATATTACTAGTGTATATTATAATAAGTAGCAATGTTTTTTCAGTCCAATGTACTTTTTTAACTCCACTCCCCATACGTATGACGTTTAGAGAAGGTGATTGAGCACCCTCTTTCAGTTGAAATAGAAAGCTAAAATTCTTCCAATAAATTACTATTCACAAGTATAAAAATATTGAGGGGTCATGTTATCTAGGAGAAACTTTTTTTTATATGTATTTTTGAACCACTCTAACGCACAATCGTAATTGGGAATTCCTATGAATCAAATTGGAAAGCCTGAAATAAATTCACAATTTTATCACAATGATTGAAGGGTATTAAGGGAAGATAAAGAGACGAAGAAAAAATATTATTTTCCTGGATATTACTGCATCACATAAAAACATTCAGTTGAGCAATATATGCCTGAAGTTTCCGCCACTGAACAATATTTCAATAATCTAACCATTGTGTTCAAGACCTTTAGGGTACAACTACCTTCAAGCAAAATGTGGCCTCAATCACTCGGAAACATTTTCAGTTGGATGATAATACGTGCCTTGCATGAGAATACACAAAGCAAAAACAGACTAAAAATAACTCTTTTTTTTAAATCCAGATATTAAACCAATAGCTGTATTATAATATTTTATTGTTGAATATTATCTAAAACGTTTTAAGTTAAAAAGGAAAGAAATAAAGACAAGAGTTTAGATTCAGTGGTTGTTTGTGACCTGAAAATTTTGGGCTGACAACACGTTCTAAAACTGAAAAATTAGTTTAAAAAAAATCAAAATGCCTTTTTTTTTCCAATCATTTTTGGATGCATATTTGAAAAGTTTTTACGGGTGGTGACGGAAGATTGAGCTTCTTCATAGTTTCCGAAAATTCCCCACTGTCTTCGGAAAATTTTACTTGAGTTCACTTTCACCCATGTTTAGCTCCTATTGAGTAGAATTAGACATTGCCCTAGACACCAGTTCAAAATTCAGCACGTCTATCTCAGTAACTGATATAGCTCAATAGGCAAAGTGCTGAAAATAGTCCATTAACGCAATAGAATACATATGTATGCATTATGCAGTCTCCCTCTATAATGAACACCCCCATAATCTGGATATTTTTCTTCGTCCTCATAATTGTTCAGAATAGAGAGTGCTCTGTATAACGAAAACCAGTAAAATAAGGACCTTGAAAAGACAAATGTGGTAGGGAATGATCGGAATCGAGGATTTTCATAGATAATAATATCCAAAGCTATTATGGTAGAAAAATTACTTAATATAGAAGAGATGAAGAGAAATTCTGAAAATGCTATCACAAAGGTCAGGAATCAAACCGAGTGAGGATTAGATTTGCCTTCACATAATGAATCTAAAGCAAAAAAAATTCCACTTGTGAAGTGATGTAGGTGATTATTTCAAAGATATCGAAAGAACTATTGTAGCGTTGAAATTAGAGATTTTTAATAAAACGTTTAACCAACTAAACTTTCTTACATAATAATGGTTGCTCCATCAAAATAAATTTACATGAATATTCTATACATTTTCTTAGAAGATCTGTTGCACGTATAGCTTCAGTTTTATTTGTCTTGAAAAAGAAGATGCTGCAATAGTGTCCGAAACAGATGGCATTAAGCTCTCTCATCCAATGATCAGTGGAGGCATTTGACCGTGAATTTGAAATTTCACCTCGACATTTCTAGCAACCATAATCTCTACTAATTGAAATTAAATTCATTTAACAGTTCATAGTATTTACTTAGATGTAGTTATTTCCGGCACCTCCCAATTTCATTTCATTACACATTCCATTAGTTCAGAATCACTTTTGTAATTTTGAATCTCTGTGGGTAAAACCTCCCGTATGATGGATCAAACCTCACTTCAGTGGGAGGGTTTGAAAAATTACTAATCAAAAAAGTAATACATAGTTCAAGTAAAAAATGATATTTTAACTCTTAACAGGGGAGGTGCAGTCTTACAGATCGCTGAAAAGTTCATCCGATCACCCCTATTTCATTTTCAGTCCGATTGAATGGTTTTTCCCAATAGCTTTTTGTTTAGTGATCTTGAACACCACCCTTGGTTATCAGTATCTTTAGGCAAGTGCATCTGGTTTAAATTTCACTGCATTCAAGCGGTCTGTGAGACCGCGCCTGCCCTTCAGTGTTACAATTTTCGACCGTAGTAGACATGGCTCATAACGTTAGAAACCGCGCGGATATAGGTTCATTTAATCTTATCCGCGTTATGCGGAAGATATGCAAAATATTCTAGATGAGGTTGAAAGTTGTTTGAAATGTTCACAAACGTTACGCAATGATGTTCTAGGGACAGTGAAGGCTGAATTATTCCTCGAAATACAACGCGAAATACTAATAGTTAAAGGACTGTCAAAATTTTCCCGTAACTTTATGTAATCAATTTTCTGGTACTAAAATGTTCTGTATATATTAAACAACTAAAATTAAATCATTAATAAATAATAGATTCATTTTTATTACGAGTAGTTAGTTATTTACTGCAGCATATGATTTCCTCGAAAAATTTTAAGACTATAGCAAAATTTTTTCGGAAAAGATATATTTCGATTCAAAGTTCAAAAATATTTTTTTCTCCGTGCTAATAAAAGTTCAAAGAACATCTAAAGGAAATTACAGGAATGCATCTTAATTACACTATTTTCATGATTTTTTTTTTAATAGAACGGTCTCTGAGACTTCACGTCCCCTGTTACGTCCTACTTTTTCAGCTCCCCTGTTACGCGCTAAAATTTTGACAGAAACTATAAAAAAAACCAAAATAAATAGTTTGAAAGATTTCTAAAGGTTAAAGTAAAATAGAAAAATGTGTTTGTTAAACCTCTCTATACGTTTTTGTTCGAAGTAAACTAGTTCCGTAAATTGAAGAATGAAAAAGAAAATAAAAATAATTATAAGTATGTTTACTCTCTCTTTTTCACACTAAGTTTATCTACTATTAGCTAAACAATTTTCTTACTCGTATTTCTAAACATACAATTAATCTAAAAATACCTAAATTTACGATATGTTTAGCAGGACATTACTTCCAGAAAAAATCTTCAATAATGTCTTTCAAATTAAAAAAACGCTTTTTGAAAAATACAAACATTGAACTGTAATTTTTATCCATAAAAATTTCAGGAATATGATGAAAATATCTAAACTGAGTCAAAGTTTTGCAAAAAGAAAAATCCTTTTCCGAGACAAAAATAAACAAATAGGATAAGAATGGCAATCCATCAAAGCAAGATTCTTGATTTCCTCTCAGAAGAATTTCAAAAAAAAAAAAAATTCTTTTCATGTTTTACAATAGATTTAAGGCAATATATAAGGCCTCAGGGTTGTTAGAACAATGATTCGATCTCACGATAGTGAGTCTTGCAAGAGAAAAAAACTTTCCCGTTTAGAAATATCGCATTTTTTCTTTCCCTATTTCCTCTTTTTCTTTCTGAATGCTAAGAAAAAAAGGCCAATAATGGTCGTTTTTTGTTCTAGAAATCAGTTGCTGATGAATAATTTAAAGAAAAAATAATTTTCAAGCTCTTTGATTCAAGCTATAATTTTTTTAAAGTTTTGATCTGCTAAGCAGACACATTTGTTTGTAAGTTTAAAAACACAACGCACAAATTATAATGATAACAGAATAATTAAATTATTCTTAATACACCTTATTAAGTATACAATAGTTCATAAACCAAGACGATATAATTTCCACGAATATAGTTAACACGTTGGACGTTACACGTTTGCAAATTTCACAAGTTTACCCTATAGTGTCTAATTTTTACTTCAAACCCATCCCTTAACATGTTGTTTCTTACTTAACTTGTTATTTCCTTTGAGTATGCTCTCCGTCTTTTGCCACGTGAGCATCATTAATCCACTTGAAAGTGGAGAAACATGATTCAGCAGTGATAAATGTTTCTTCATTATACCCCAAGTCCAAGCATAATGTGGTCTTATATTCACAATTCCCCATTGCCAACCAAAAGGGTACACATGGATGCCACCAGAGATAATGTGTTACCTCCTGGCGGAAGCAGAAAAAAAAAGAGAGAAACATAGTTTTTTTCCCCCTTTATTTTTGCAAACAAGCATTCTTACTAACAGCGGTACAAAGTTTTGAATATATGTTCAGAATTTGTGCTTTTGTAAGGAGGAAAGCACTGAAGGTGAACGTAATAGTGAATCTTAAGAAAAAAAGCCGCATTTTCCTTTTAAATATCGGAATTATTAATGCAAACTATATCAGATTTATCAAATGTAGTATAGTTTACTTATGCCACAGAGGAATTGAAAATTAATCTTTCTCTAGAATCTGCTTAACGTATTGATGGGACAATATAGGGCGTCAATATGAGATAAGTGTACGCAACTAAGGTAAATATTCCGAAAAATATCCCCCTAAGGTCATGGCCTAATATCTCAAGCATTTATGATTCTCTTAGCTCCAACTTTCGCACAGTCATGGGCCGACTCATAAAAATAAAAAAAATAAAAAAAAAACTATTACTATATTCAAACTGTTCCACGAGTCCCCGATAAGATCAACTATGGGCGAGGATTATCTCACTTATGGTTAAAGATAATACCAAGAAAAAAAAAAGGCAAAACATATCAACTAACTAAAAAAAAATGAGCCCCTTTTTCAACGCAAAATAAGCGAGCCTTATAAAAAAAAAGCCATTCGGCAAAAGGAAAGAGGGAGAAAATCAAGCAGCTTATAAAGAAAAACAGCAGACTTACCGAACACTAATGAAGAACCAATAAGAATTCAAACAATGAGCAAGAGCTTTCCCACTGGTATGCGACTACGCAAAAAGAATTTGATCGGAAGAAGACTATGTCACTAAAGCTAAAACAAAAAAGACGCTTTTAACAACGTGAACCTCTCTTTTTTACTTCTTAAGCTACTTGCGTATCTGCCTCTTTGATTTTGTCATATGTTTTTTCCTCCATAAGCTCACATTTTTTGCATTGAAAAAGGGAGGATTTGTAACCCCGAAACACGTGAATGCAGTGCAATTTCGTGTAATTAACATAGTTTATTTTTTCTTATTTTCTTTTCACCCACAAAGATATCTATGCAACCTTAACTATACACTGGTTAACTATAATGTTGATTGGGTTTTATGCCACAATATACAAGAAAACTCTTTAAATATGAATGATGTTTTTAAAAAAGAAATGAGGGCTCAAAGTTACTCTGAATGACTACACTAAACTTATTTTTTTACGATAATGAATATGCCACTCCAAATATAATCCATGTGAACATAATTATTTACTTAAGTTCATTGTACAGGGTATTACAAAAAGATTGACCCGATTCCAAAAATCATAAGTATTCGGATTTTAATCCGTTTCATTAAATAAAGGTATCATTAGAATGGGGAAAATCCCGAGTTTTACGAAGTTGCCGACAGGTAGCACTAACTCTCTTTCTTCCCCCGATGTTTCAGTGTTTGAAAATGTCGACTGTACGATAGGGTGGGCCGAAAAAACTTTTTTTGGAAATCTGTTTTTGGATAGTGCGGAAAAGTTGCTATATGGGCCCGTTATTACCCATAAAAAATTTCGCTAAATTTGTTTAATATTTAGCCGGCGCTATTTGAGCTTGAAAAACTGAAAAAAAGGGCAAAAATGCACTTTTTTTTTAAAGGGGGGGGGGGGCAAAAGTAAAAGTTTGAAGCTAGTTTCAGCAAGCATTAGAGGTATCTGTCAGAGAATTAGTTGAAATCAACAAAGACTTTTATACATTTCGTAGAATATTTAGCTACGCTCCTTTAAGACTAAAACATGGGAAAAATGAAAAAAACATTAAAGTAGTATCGAAATAAGTAAATACTGAAATGTTACGCAATACGTTACTTAGAAAAAACAGTGAAAATTCAATCAAATTTATGCGCCATTTGTACGCCAATTTTTAAAAATGCACACAGTCAAATAAAAAATAGTTACATAAGATGCTAATCTTTTAATCTTCGGTTCCAATTGTTTCTCCTGGATAATAAACGGTGCTCAACTGCTTCTATTATTCCTAAGATTATTTTCAAAAGACATTTGGTCATCAAAGATTAGCATCTGAAGCACATGTAGCACTGATAGAAGAACCAGGTAGCAAGTACATCGGTCATTTATCACTAACAGTTGGTGAAAGTGCAAAAGAAATTTCGCAAGGTATTAGAGGCTTTGCAAAAAAAGTATAATATGAGCTTGCTTAATTTATCGGTTATTGGATGCGATGGAACAAATGTAAATACGGGATGGAAAGGTGGAGTAATTTGTTTACTTGAGACATATCTCAAAAGACCTTTACAGTGGAACATATGTCTGCTGCATACTAATGAGTTGCCACTGAGGCATCTTATTCTGGAATTGAACGGTTGCACAAAGGGGCCACATTCATATTCTGGAACTATCGGACAACTTCTTAGAGATTGTGAAAAAAATCCGGTGGTCAAATTTGATAAAATTGACTGCAATCTTCTGGTTTTGGACATAGAAGATATAAAAAATTTAAGTACTGAACAACAACATTTGTATAGAATCTGTCTTGCCATAAAAGATGGTACTTGTCCTTCTAGCGTGGCTGACAGTAACCCAGGCAAACTCAGTCATGCGTGATGGCTGACAACTGCAAACCGTTTGTTACGCTTGTATATAGGCACACCAACACCATCAGAAAATCTTACAATACTAGTAAAGTATGTTATGTTAGTTTATGCTCCAATGTGGTTTGAAATCACCGACCCCGAACAACTACTGTTGACAGGGTTGTTTGACTCAAGAAAATACATTAGGGAATTAGCTGTTAGGAGCATTCTGAACAGTGGCGGCGCTAGGCGTCGGCGACGTCGGCGGCTGCCGACGGCCTCGCGCAGATAGGGCCTCGCAAAATTCTCAGAAGTTTTAAGAAAGTTCCATGTTTTCAATTTCAATTGAAGCTTTTATTAAATAAACAGTCACAAAAGTAATCAAAATATTGCGTGAAGGGGAGACTGCACAGAGTCAGCCTTAGCAGATGCGGTGCCCGATTGGAGAATTGGAGGATTCTGTAATGACCTTTTACAAAATGATTGTACAAATTTGAGCAGTGCCTGATCGTCGATTTGTCGGCAAACATTTGAAACTGTTGAAATTATCCGGCTAACTTCAAGTTTTTACATCACGTTTTACTTATTTCATTTTTTTTGAAAGAAATTAATGAGTGAAATTTCTTTTAAAATGAAACTTTAAATTAAACATATTCAATAGTTACAGCTTTTATTGATCAAGTACTTCTATTCCCCCCCCGCCACCCCCGTTCTATTTCCTTTCTTTTTTCTCTTTTCTCCTAGTTCTTCTAAAAATAAGAAAATGTTCAAAATGCTGCTGCTCCAAACCTCCTCCCTCACACACGCACACCGAAAGCATTATGGAGCATCTGAAATTTCGTTTCCAGATCTTCAATTTCGCGATATTTCCAGCTGAAAGCCTCCAAACACTCAACAACCCCCGAAAATCGCTTAAAATTGGGTCTTTGGAGCTTTAATTTCAAAAATTACTGAGCCTAATATTTCAAAATATGGCCTAACAGTCGCGTTTTTAAAGCTCGAATTTCAGAAAATGTTCGGGCAAGGGTCGCCATACCGCATTTCTTTTATATCATAAGCTATTAGGTTTTTAAAACTACTCTAACAAAAAGTTTAAGTGGAATGGCTCCTGAATATAAAATATTGCTTGAGTTTTTAGAACCATAATTTTCAAAAAATTTCCAGTTAAGAGCTCCAGAACCTCCTTCCCGTAAAACCTTCAAAGTTTGTCTGAAATTCTGTTTTTGAAACTTCAATTTCGAGAACTAGCAGGGGGGAGGAGGAATTGATTTCGACCTATTGTTTTAAAAAAGAATCGATCGGGGACAATTTCTGACCCTAAAGTCAATAAATATGGCCTATAATTGCATTTTTAAAGCTTCAACTTCTAGAAATTTCCGCTGAGGCCCCTGTACCTTTTTTTCCCCCAACATCAGCAAAGAAAGTCTTAAAATGGCGTTTTTAAACTACAAATTTCTAAATTTTTCTGGGGGAGATCTCCCGGACCCCACTTTCTATCAGCATTTTTTACCTTTCAATATGCCCTAATCCCCCACCAAAATAAACTTCTTTTTTATTGCGCTACTAGTCACGAAATGTTTCTGTCATAACAATTAAGAAAGTTAATTGGTAATTCTGAGTGCCAACAGTTAGTAGAAAAATTGATTCTGTGAATTCAGTCATTTGTCTGAGAATATTTTATGATTAAAAGGGCCTCCCAAAACTGCATCGCAGACGTCTACTTTTGCTCTCGCGCCGCCACTGATTCTGAACTCTAGAAATAAGAAGACGAAGAGCTCGGATGGTGTACGATTTTGTAAGCGTCCTAAACTCAATTTTGAAGCCGGTGATTATCTTGATTTAGTTGATTGGTCAAACTGTGTTGTAACAGAGCCATCTCTTACAATGCATCTAAAAGACCAACAATTGAAAGAAATGTGCAAAGAACAGCCTACAGAGTTCACTTTCGAGAAATTTCCCTGTCACACGCAAGCTGTGGAACGTTGTGTGAAACTAATAACCGAAACTACAATAAAAGTTCCTGTTGAAACTGCACGAGAAAGATACATTTGTACCAAACTTCAAGCTAGGAAAGAACTTCCATTTTTGATAACAAGAGACAATATTATTCCAAAAAATAATATTCATTATGCATGAGGTATTATAAATCAAATTTTAAGATTTCTTTTTTAAAATTTTATTATCTCTAAATGTAATTCTAGAAAATGTATGATACTATTGCGTGATAATAATTACTATGATTATTAGTGCTATTTAATTAATTTCTATGATTTAGTTTTGAAAAATAATTTTCACATTGTTTTTTAAAGAAATTCGATATTTTTTCATTTTTCTCCAATTTTTGATGTCGGAAAGGAGCGGTTAAATGCTCATTAAAATCAATGAAACATTTTATGGGCTCGAACTGGCTCATTATATAACATTTTCGGTGCATTCCAGCAAAATATTTAGAATTTAGTTTTAAAAAAAAATTTCGACAAAAATTCATTTTTCTCTTTTTTTTTCGTTTTTTCAGTGTCAAATAGCGCCGGCTAGATATTTTTTAATATCCAAGAAATTTTTTGTGAGTGCTAACTAGCTAACTACGCAACTTTTGCGCGCTATCCAAAAATTGATTTCGAAAAAAAAATTTTTTCGGCTTATTTCGGCCCACCCTACTGTACGACAAAAATCGTATTGTGTTCTGCGCTTCGCGAAGTGGAGTCCGTAACAACTGTTAAGCGTGATTTTCGTAGAGAATACCCTGGTAATGAACCTCCTACCCCGAAGAGCATTAGAAGATGGTATAAACAATTCAAAGACACGGATTGTTTTTGTAAACAGTTTAAACATTTGATGGAGATATGCTTGCAAAAGTTTGAGACGAGTTTGACTACCGTGTACACTGTTTTAAAAAATCACTGTTTTAAAAGTTACTGGCATCCAGTTGCCAGTAACTTTTACTGTAAAATTCTATTTTACTGTAAATTTTTACAGTAGAATAAACCAGAGTTAAAAAACGCAAAATGCGAGTAGCAGGTTCGATCTCGGAGCCTTCGGATTGGCAGGTGGCTTTGCTGCCCACCATACGAGTTTGGACACATCGAGTGAGGGGAAATACGGTGTTATGTTCTTTGCACTGTAAGTCACGTGGTGTATCAATTGGCGCTGCAATCGTTTATTTTTTTCGGAACGATTTACTGTAATTTTTTTCTGTACTATAAACATTCCAGTTTACAGTAATATTTACCATAAAAGTTTCCTGAATTTTTAACAGTGTAGAGATATGCCGTGCATCCAAATGTGGATATATTGAGCACCTTTAGTTTTTCATTTTTAAAAAACTTTACTTTTTTTATTACATGGATAATAATAATCTGAAGCGTCTATTTTCAATAGATTTATTATATACGCATTTCAAATCGGGTTATTATTTTTGAAACACCCTGTATTTAAATCAAAACACTGGATTTCTCTTTAACACTAGAAAGACGGCGTTTTGCGTATACCTAGAAAGACGAGCAGCGGTCACTTTGACCGCCATACTTAAAAGATTGGAAATTTCCTCCTTTCGGGATTTTTAACCATAGAAAAGATTTGTTTCATCATATCAGAGTTTAATTTAACAATTTAATCGTAATATAGTCTGCAAATAAGTCTCAGATAGCTTTTTTTTTATTTTATGTTCGATCAAGTGAAATACACATGCTTTACACAATTGGCATTAAGAAAGAGCAAATTTGTACAAAAAAGAGAAAAAAATTTTAGCATGTAATAGCTAACAAGTAATATAATCAACCATGCATGTGTTTGGTTAAAAAAATATCTTAATATCGCAAGATACCGTACATTACTATCATTTACAGTATTTCGAAATACTTATGTTATCACATCGCCTGTATGTTAGCCATTAACATTTTTTTTTTTGGCAATTAGAACAAATGCTCGTAGTTTGATTTCCGCATAATTTAATTTCACACTATTTTAATCTGTTTCCTGTGGTAGATACTTAGTTATATGCAGCAAAATTGACCAGTGGAGGTGACTTGGAGGAAATTGGAGAAAAAGGAGTTCAGTTTTTGAAATTGTCCCCCTTTTTTTTCGGCGTCGGTCCCTTTTCCCTTTTTCTTTCACTACTTTTTATATTTTGAGCGTCAATTTTTATTAGCGAGGTTTTTTCTGATTCTAACTCAGAAGAACAATATTTTTCTGTAAATCTTGGCTCCGAAAAATATTCGCAATAATCTCATGAAAGCAAACTATTCTCATCGCTAGGAATATATTTCTCTTCAGACAAGTCACACTGTTCATTCGAACCATAATCTGTTTTAGATGTGCAGCAGTTTCAGGAGTTAATAATTCTATAATTTTTGCTTGTCGTCAACGGTTCTTCTCGATATTATGAAGATAATTATGTGACTGAGAACTTCATTATCATCGAAGAAAATAAACATCAATACTTCAAACAAAGCACATGTTTTGTGCACAAAAGAATTCCAGCAAACATTTTTGGAATTCATCTCTGTTTATATTTACTTCTTTATAGACCCAAAGTAATTTCACGTGTCCAGTCACATGCTTTTCAAATTTACCTTTCTCAACTTTGCCCCTGTGCAGATAACAGAAAACTGAAACTATGCAACCAGCAGGTGTTTCGCATTTTCCTAACAGTTCAAAGAATTAAACCTCACCAGCAGGTACTACTTAAGCTCAAAAGAACATTACTCACCCTGACAACTAACAATAGTCCATAGTACACACAACTGATAAGAGAAAAAAGAAGAAAACGGGTGCATAAAGAAAGGTTCCCTTAAGCGGTCAAAATGACCGTAGTCAGTCTTTCTAGGTATAAACATTTATAGCGACTATAATAATAATCCTAAAGGGAAAAAATTACTGTTGTAAGATCTTAATAAATAGTTAGGAAAAGTCAATGAAGGAAAAAGAATTTGAAAATTAAACGCGGCAAGTATGAGCATTTGAAAATCGTTTGCGGTCAAAATGACCGCTTCCGTCTTTCTAGTGTTAAGATATAACCGTCTGCACTCCCCATACTAGTCGAACTTTAGGATTTTATGAGTTTTGAAAAATATGATTTGTATGTATTTTCCTTTCAAATATTGATTCAAAATTTTCGTGATAAAACTCAACCCCTGGTTTGATAAACGCAATTCTAAACGACTACTTTTAATAAATTTTTGATTGAAAAATAATGTAACGGAATTTTACCACTTTCGGAGTAATTGAATTTTTAAGCTGTTTGTGAAACCTCACTTTAATTACTTTCTCCTGATAGATTTAGTAAATTTATCTCGTTAGTTTAATCAAAATACATTTTTTTTCGTAACTAAAATGAAGCTTTTCGGACTAATGCATTACTTCAAAATATTCTTTACTTCAAATAAATTGTGTTTTGCAGAAAATATCGATCTGCACGTAATGCAATGTGAACTAACGTTTCTGACTTTATACATAGAATCAATTCGAGATCATAGAAATACCATCAGTCTCTCGAGAAAAAAATCTTCGTGATTTGAAAATTTGGATTGTCATTTATTATTTGTTTAGATTTTGAAAAAATCAAACAACTCCGTTAAATACATCCATTACATCACTTTCTTTTCTGAATTTAATATATGTAAGCGCAATGTCTGATTACTGAATATTTTTATCAATATGTGAAAATTGAAAACTTCTATGCTCATCAATGTCCTGGTTCCACTTCAATAGCAACCACTAGGACGGTTGGATGAAAACTATTACAATACATGCTATTTTAAAATATAACTTACGAGTATCTACGTAACATTAGTATTTCAGCTTGAAAAATATGCAGCTCTGTAACTCCATTAGCACACAAAAACAAACGCCAATGACTAAAAAGTCTTGGATTTTTGACAACAAGTTAAAGATTGCGTTTTACTTTGTGTACTTCAATGACAGTGTGCAGCAAATAGTTTTTTCTACCTTTTTTGGCCAGTTTTTAAAGCTTTGATATATTTTGATCGAGTTCTGACAAATTTAATAAGAATTGATTTTTCAAAAGTAGTTAACTTTACCAATTCTTCATGAAATGTTTCTCTTTCACACTCCGGCGGTTGTAATGTTTATATATCTGGTTAGTGAATCAGTTAATTGATATTAAGAACAAGGCAATATATGTGTTTATATAAAAAACAGTATACACGCGATCATCAATAACAAATCTGAGGCATAAGTCCAACTTCAAACCTTAATTTAAAAGTAGAAACATGTGTATCATCACAAAGTTGTTGTAAATATGTAAATAACATGGCCGGGTGGATGGGAAGGGCAGAATGAATCACGAAATGCAACCACTTGATTGTGTTTGGGTTTTGTGAAACATAGGTGAAACAACTTAATTAGGATGTGTGGAAAATTTTGTGCATTGTATACAGTTCTTAGAACATCACGATAGTGGTAATATTGAACCTCATTTGCAAATTTATTCATGTGTTGGAAATAAAATTGATGCATATTTTGTCAGTACACAGTAAAACCTTCAATATTCATGGTAATATACCTTCTCATTACAAAAAATTTCCTTAGTGGCACTTTTTGGTACAATTAATCTCAACTTCAGAAAAAGATATTTCCATGGTCTACTATGTATGTCCATAAAATTTGGCAATGTATCGTCCGGTACTTAATCAATAGAAGGATTTGAACCCCTCAAATTATTTTATAGCCATCCTGTATGATTAGCAATATTGGTTTTATATAATTGTGTTATTTTATTCCAAAAACCTCCAATTTCCACTGGACATTTTTTAAAATTTTAATGCAATAAAAATATATATATATATATTAATTATGCCATTATAATCTTGTAGAAAACGTAACTTTGAGTAAAAAGGGGGGAATATTTACAAATTTATGACACAGTAGCAGGCAGACATTATTTTGATTTGACAGATTAACCCTAATTTACTTGGGCGTCGAATTATCCCATATTAAAACTTAATAGTTGAAATTAAAGCATTTGTTTATTATGACACTCGAAACAGTTTAACAGGCAAGCAAAATTCAGGTTTTCCAAAAGAAAAATTAAAATAAGAATTTAAAAAAAAATATTTTAAGTTACGCACATCTAAAACTAAAATAATTAAATAAACATAGATAGTAATAAACTAAATCTATTATTATAAACTGTATATTCAAAAAGGTTTTTACAAGTATTCATAAGCTCAAAAATGCACTTCGTTGTACCTTTTTTTTTCTTTTTGCCATTTTGTATCAAAAATGTCCAATTTTCGTACGGGAATTCAATTGGAAAAGGGATAGTTTGAATCCTAACTTACGGTAAAAAAAAATACTTTATTTCAAATTACAGAGTGCTAATAAAGAAAGAGAAGTTGTATATTTAAATTTCCTGAAAAGAAGAAAAAATTTAAAAAAAATTAAGTTTTTTAATTTTTATGTTTTTTCAGTTAGCAGACGATAGTTTTGCATTGATTAAACTAGAATATTTTTTTCTTTTTAAGACTTTTAATTTATTGAGTTGTAACGAAATTTTTTCGCTAAAAAACGTTAGCAGATGATATGAGCAGTGGCAATAAATTTCTGTTACAACATTTTTTCTGTAAGGCTAAATTTTAGGTGCGCTAAACTTCAAATGTTGCTGTTATTCTTATTATCATTTTTCATTTTGGAAAGCTCATAACTAATTGATTCTTTAATGGGTTCCCCTTAAAAAAAATGTCAAATGTTGCAATTTTTTTTATCATTTAAAAAACTTTCCCAATATTTTTTTTGCTTAAAAGGACATTTGAATCTTGTTTATATCTTAATTAGAACAAAGGTTATAATTATTTTTGTTGCATGCATTTAACTAATATTATATTTAACTTGAAAACTTCAATTGCGTTTTTCTCCATGATGCAATTTTTTCCGATTTTTTTGCATTCAAACTCTTATAAGTCCACAACTGATAAAGATCAAGTAATGAAATTTGGAGTCTGTCTTTTTCATACAGTTTACAATAATTTTTATTCGGCAAATTTGGAAAAAAAAAAGTTTGCGCACAATTTTTTTTTTAATGTTTTCTATTTTTTACTAAATTATTTTTTTTTTAAATCGAAGAATAAAAATTTAAACGTAGATATTTGTGCGTAATTTTTTGAAAAGCATTTGAAAATTGATTAAGACTTTTTTGAGTTTAAGCGCTTTAAATCAAACCCACTTAAAAAATAAATAAATAAATAAATTTTACTAAAATTTTTTTTAAAAATAAATATGTTATGATTTTGCTTATTAAACAGATGGTGAAACAGTGCAAAAAATTCAATACTCTTAACTGTTTAATATATATTTTTTAAATGTGTCCCAGACCCGTTTAAACTTTTTCGAGTGTCATAAGATACACAAATATTTTAATTTTAACAATTAAGTTTAAGTATGGTATATTTAGATGTCTGGTAAACCAGGGTTAATCAGTCAAGCGATTAAAAAAATCCATTGACTTAAATTGCCTAATTAATTATATTTGATTTGAGTTAAAATAATAATATGGAATGGAAATTAGAGTTTTTTGAAATAAAACGACAAAAAAAAAAGGGATATAGCAGATCCCTTCTAATCATAAATCGAACTTTGAGCTTAAAACTACTTGCTGAGTCCTTTCCACCACAATTAGTATCTCCAAAAAAACATAAGTAACATATATTTAAACCTATTAACAAACTTTGTAAATAATAGGCATCGTCCCCATCCCCTACAAGAACTGAAAAAGAGAATCGTCGAAGAGGTGAACGCCCTTCCGATGCAGATGTGCCAAAACGCAGCCAGAAGCTTCCAAAATCGGATATATCAGTGCATTGCTACAGGAGGCCGCCATCTTGCGGATATCGTTTTTAAACATTAATGTAAAAAAACTGTTTGAAGTACTAAAGGTAATAAAAAAAATTCCAATCCTCTACATTTAATAGTATTTTATTTATTTCTCTCCAAAATGAGGGCATACCTTTCGCCGCCTCCTCTAGAAATGCAAATCACAAATCAACAACAATCCAAAATAATTTAAAAAAAAAAAATCCCTTAACTATATCCATAACTAGTCATTTACCCTAATACTACTTTCTTAAAAAAATATTTGCTTTAGTATGTTTCTTTTCACTGCTCACTTATATTCAAATTTTCCGAGACAAGTAATAAAAGCTGAATTTGGGTTTTTTACTTTCACGAAGTTTGCGATTTCTGCTCGAATAAAAAATATCTTAATAAGGTTATAGTCTTTATTAGAAAAAAACGTATATATAAATAAGTCATTAAACAAGTTTTGCAGTCATTCCTAGTAAAAGGTTTATGAACTTTTAACTTTTCGTTTTTCATTTAATATATTTTGTTCACTTTTATTTCAAAATGTTGAACATAAATTTTAGAGTTAAATAATACCTGCGGCATAAACGCCAGAACGGCTTGTTTTAGACTGAAATTATCTTAGATAGTACTCCTATATTAATTGTAATCTTAGGTATACAATTTTTTGTTTACATTTCTTGCACAATACATGAGTATAAAACTATATGAAATGTCATAATCTATGAGTGAACGTTTAAATGTTGTATTAGTGTGCAATAATATAAGTGATTTGAAATTGTTTTAATACTTAATTGCAAGTGTATAATGATTTATATTTGTTTTCTTCATCGCATATCGTGAAACTAACTCTAACTGCAGCATTTCTATTTCTGTACCTTAAAAATGAAAGTTGTTTTAATTAAAAGAATATGCAGCCGATCAACTCTTCGACATTGTGTTTTGTGTAATGTTTTTTGGTTTTTAAGAAGTTAGTAGTCTTTTTCAGAAAAACCAAGTTTGAATCTACTTTTACGGTTTTAATCGCAGATCTCTTTTATCTCGTTTTAATAACGTCCTTTAAGTTGTGGCCCTTCATGCGTAATAATAAATTTAACCCTTACTTCAGATGGCTATAGGCTATAAAAAGCGCAATATGTATATTTTTGATACGCTGAGTAAGTACCATTCCGAAAAAGTTCAGAAACTTCATCAAAAAAGTATTGCTTACACAGAAAATTAAATGCCTTTTCTTTTATGATTTTACTTGAATTTCAGTGTTAGATTTAAAAAAAGAAAAAAAAAACGACTGAAAGAAAAGGAATGCATTAAAAAATCCATGTGCTAATTGCTTGACTAATTATTTACTCACACTAACAGTTTTAACGTGTGAAAATAATTCATGTCATTTCTGGACAATCTAACTATTCAAATTAAAACTTTTGTAAACATTTGAATTTTACGCTTGGCATGTGTATACACAAATATTATCTCAGAACCGAATTTATTGTACATGTGTCCAAATCAGCAAACTCATTTTGTAATGCTCTGCGCAATTGTTTCGCTTCCGAACAGCATTCCATCGTGTAATTGAACGTGATTCCCTTAAGTTTTGTAGCTGTTATTCAAATTCAATCACAATTGTAACAGTTTTACGTATTAGCCCGTGCTTCTGCTGTAATTAAATACCAGGCCATCACAGTGCCACATTAGGGCAAATTGCGCATTTCGCATCATGATTTGATTGTCTTTGAGTTTAAATGTTGAGAATACTGTAAATCAAATAGTACACATGAGCTAACTTCAACTTTATTGACATCTTTTTTTTTTCTCTTTTTTTTCAGTTTTAGAGTGCAAATCGGCGAGTTTTTTTTTTTTATTTTTTATTTTAGAAGGTAAAAAGTGGTTTTATGTTAACTTATCTTTATATATTTCTGCAGCTTGTTTTTGTTTCTACGCGAGATCTTCCTTATTTCTTGATCGATTTCTTTGGTTTACCCCTCATTTTAAAGCTTATCGTGCTGGCTAATGAAGAAAAATAGACTCACTGTCTAAAAGTTGTTTTTTCTGTCAAAAAACCTGTTTTAAAGGACCGGACTGAGATTTTCGGTTAAGTTTATAAGTTTAACTTGCACTGTGACCGACAGAGCTGATTAGCTCGATCGGCAGAACGTTCGACTGTGTGTTCGGGCCCAGCCCGGACGATCTGCAGCATAAACTTAGACGAATATCACACATTACATAAACACTTAAAAGCAATAAACAACACAAGTGAGGCAATAAACTGAGATGGAAACGCTCCCAGATGTTACGAAAACTTGATGCAACCTGTAGCTAAATTAATACTTATGTTTTTTTTTTTTTTTTTTGTAAGATGTTTTTTTTTTTTTTTTTTTTTTTTTTTTTAAGCGTTGGATCTGGTCAGAAAACTAGAGCATAATGTAAACGGAAATATAAGTATCAGGTTTAAGATTTCATACTACAATGGAATAATTTTTAGTTCAGAAAACAAAATCGTATACTGAAATGTAGATTTTTCTAATGGCAGTTTTTGATCCTTTGTATAAATTTAAAATTTACTACCCCAAATTGAAATTACGCTTTACATTTAGTTAAACTATGAATACGTATTAGAATACGAAATAAAACATTAAAATTACTAACAACTTGATGGGTAAAATATCATTTTTTTTTCCTTCTTTCGGCAAAAGACAAATAGCGAGTCCCATTTTTAGTACATTCGAAAAGCTACGCTTAAAAACGAACTTAGTTCAACAGATTTTGTATTTTAACCGTTCGGTTAAATGATGAACACATGCGGCCATCTAAACCATAACGGTTCAAGCAGCCTGCGATAACAAATTGTATAAATTTTCAAAAATAAAAACTTCTCTTCAATATCTTATCTTATATATTATTTCTGTGGATTATATTTCTGTCACTATGCGAGATCTTTCTTATTTCTTGAAGAAAGTACCCCCTCAATTTGAAGCTTAACGGGCCGGCTAATGATGAAAAATATACTAACGGTCTAAAAATCAATTTTTCGGAAACGCCCCTTGTTGTTGCAGCCTGCAGTTCGTATGCAGATTTTTTTTAAGGCAAAATTCTAATACAATTCTCTAATTTTTTGCTTCACTTTCGGCGAAAAAAAAATTACAATTAACCTCTTTTGGCGTTTCTACTCCTTTATGCAGGCTACTGTTATTATTCAGATAAGTTGATTATTCATCGAAGGGTGTTATTAATTTTTTTAAAGCTTGACACCGTTCAGACCACTAAGCATAATGCAAGCATAAAAAAGTATTAGATTTAAAAATTCGTCCAGTATTCAAAAATTCGCTGAAAATAGAGAATAAGTTGTAAAGACAACACTTTAGCTGCATCGCTGATGCAGAGAAATTTTGTGAAATTTATTTTTTTAGAACTGCAAAAAAAAAGGGGGGAGGGGGCGGGAGGAACCGTAACTATATTTCGAGTGGTTAGATAACCTCGATTATAAACATACAGATCAATGCAGTAGTAGATTTATTTCACAAAAATTATCATATGAGAACTGAGGCCGAACCTTCATATGTGCTTACTCTTTAAGGGATTATTTAATCTTATACTTAATCATAAACCTTAAAAAATTAATAAAGACGAGTAAGACGTACTTTTGTAAGGGACCGCCATTGCATTAAAATGTATTACTTTTTAAATAGTTAGGAAGATGTGGGACTCATTTTACGATAAGAGGAATGAAGCAGCAGCAGTCAAAACGAAATAAAAAGGGGGTATTTTTTAGCGTGTCTAGCAGATGTAGCAGATTGAAATTCGTAATTGGTTCTGCTACACATACTGGATAAGCTTAAAATTATTTTTCACATTTTAGTTCGGCCGAAATGCAGCTGTATCATTCCTCCTGTTTTCTCTTTCCTCCCAACTTCCCCCGAACTCCAAATAGGGAATCACACATTTAATGAATGTTTCAATGCTTTTCATCATACTGTGCTGTAATAAAGTATTTTTTTTTTTTTTTTGCCCTGGCAAATATTCTACCGATTCTTATGTAAGATTTATTCCACTGAAACCCGGTTTTCCGAGTTTAAAGTTGACAAAGATCTCTGGGGAGAAACAAAAAGTAGTTAATTGCGAGAAGTAGACAAGCTATATTTTAGATAAAGCCGGCATTCATGCCCTACCTAAGCAGAAATTTTATTTCAACGAAAAATAAAAGATAATACCTCCTGCCTCTTTTAATGTACTTCCAAAGCACTGTAAAATCTATCTTGACAAAAAACTACAAATGAAATTTCTTATTGAAAAAAAAAAAAAAAAAAACGAAATTGCAGTTTTGGGACAGATTGCTTTGATAGTCAGAAAATTTGCCCCACATCAGATAAAATGCCTTACTGGATGTTTCATCACCAAACTTGTTATAAAAAGTATTTCCAATTAACTAAATTAATGTAAATCGTAATACAAGCAATGCAATATTTATAATATTTCGCATATTGAAAATGCTTAATGCATTTTATTTAGATGTAATAATGTTTGTAAGACATAATTGTTGTAAAAATTAGAAACAAATAGCTACTGTGACTTTTAACGTTTCTACACTTTCAAAATTATTTTGCTCAATTATTGATTTTTCAATTGCATATGCATTTCTGGTAGATATCAGTCATACAAAATCAAATTTCATTAAGTGACAAAAAGTAACATACTACAACCCAAATTCAAAATAATAGAATGCTTCTCACTTTTTGGAAAAAAAATTATTATAACCAAATATAAGTGCAAAGTAGGTATTTAAATGAACATACCACCTTTCTTAGACCTTAAACTGTGCATTTCATTTCAAGTATACTCAATTAAAAATAATCTTAGACAGAATAATCCAAGAGTTTATAGTGATGAAGGTTTACATTGAGTCAACAAATTAGAATATTCAAATTAAAAGGGGAAAAAACACTTTCAAAAAAAACAATATCAATACTAGAATGCATTATTTTTTACTGGATTCAATGCTTTCAAACACAGATTCTACCACTTGTTTACATTAATCGTTTCTGACACTGTTTACATACCCTTTTCAATGCGGCAACGAGCTCAATTTTGTTGTCGGGTACCAGGTCTTGAACCGCGTTCTTTAGATTTGACGGTACCGCAAGTTTTTGATCGTATTAAGTTTGGTAGAGTTGCTTGACCAGTTTAATACCAAAATTCCTCTTTCTATTTAAAATCTATTTAGAGACATGGCACGGAGAAGAATGTTGCTGAAAGGTAACTTGTGTCACTAAATGTGTAACTGCTGAGCCTCAGATGAAGTATCATGCAGTATTATTGATAAACAGTGGAAGTCATGAATTGTTTTATTTTAAGATATATATAATTTCCCAATTCCAGCAGCCCTCATGCACCCACAAGCTAAAAAGGACGTGTGAAATTGGAGAGAACGTTTTACACAAGATTTCTCATGTACGCTTTTCTTTTTAAACGTCAAACCCGAACATCTTTTTTTGTTTATAGATATTTATAAAAAAAAATCATCACTGAATATAATACTTTTCCAACCTTGGTGCCCCTGCATGAGCTTCTCTTTGTTCCAGGAGAGTCGTGCACGTTCCTGCTTCATGTTTATCTTAGGTCTTACTTCGTAGATCCGCAGTTTATGCAACCGTCCAAGTGTAGTTGGCGTAGGCAAGATAACTATACATTATTTCCTAACTTATGGGCGTAAGAAGCATTTTTCAACGATTATTTTGGATGATTTACTTTAATTTGGGTTCATCTCTGCCAGGTGTTACAATTTTTCTACATCGTATTCTTCGGCTACTTTTTAGTTTGCGAGTCCTTCTATATTCCTTTAAAATCTTAACATAGGGGAAACTGGGGAGGTTTGACCCACTTTTTCAAAGGTGTGTTTAAAAAAAAAGTTTCCCTAAGAAAAATTCCTAGTTGACTTTTTTTGAGAGGAAATATAACTGGGTCAAACCTCCCAACTTGAGGGAGGTTTGACCAACCCTTAGGCAGGTTTACCAACAGAGGTTTAAATTTATAAAAATTATATTGAATTGTTAATATGCCTGATTTACTACTATTATATGATACACTCAACAATTACATTGAAAGAGAAACCATAAATTTATTTAATGACATGAGAATATTTCACGTTTCTACTCACTGTCTGAACACAAGTGTAACCTTCGTTTTACTGTTTGCTTTTTTCAAAATATTTTTAGATACTTTCTTACTGTTTTTCATATTATGCATTTTTTCTATCTCAGCTTTGACAGGGGTGTCTGGCAAAATTCTAGAAATGATCCGTTCAATATAGATGTATTGATATAATACTAAGAGCTATCCAAAAGAATAAATTATGGAATGATAATTTTACTAACTAATTTTAGAAAGAATTAAGAAAGCTTTATTTTCATATAAAATATACAGTACTTCAATTACAGTAAATTAATGGAAAGTAAATAAAAAAAATAACGAAAACAAAATAAGCAATATATATTAGCTAAATAAGGTCTTAAAATCCTAGGGGCCCTTGGCCTCAGCCTGGTCATCCCATGGTTTAATAAGGGCCTGTATAGGTTGAATATCTTAATGAGTATATTAACAAAGTAGAAAAGCAAATTTAAGTTATGATTAGTTTGATCAGGATTATTAACAAACAGGAAGTGTTTCAAATGACTATCTATACTATGTAAAGTGGCTTTAATTACAAGTTAAGAGCAACAATTATTTCATTTGAACTAAACAGTCTTACCTTAAAAAAATAAAATAAAATACACTGTTTTAAAAATGTTACACCATCAAACGAAATTAAATGGGGAGGTTTGATCCGGGTCAAACCTCCCTTAATAGCAGGGCTGTGGAGTCGGAGTCGGAGTCGAAGAGTCGGAGTCGGACTGATTTTGGAATAAAGGAGTCGGAGTCGTTGGAAAACATGCCGACTCCGAATCCGACTCCGGGCTTCTTTTTTTCTTTCCTTTTCACTGACTCTCCTTGCATTTTTTAAAAATTGATTACCAATTGGTTCGATTACATGTATAAAAAGATACTAATGAGAAAATAACTGTCATTATGGCAATCAGCTAGCTTGAATGCTTACCGAACTTTCTGTAGCCGTCCCCTAGTTTGCTTGCTTTTTAACTTAACTAATAGCAACTGTCAGCAAACGGTTTTGTTGAATAACATTTTCAAGTAATCACTTTCAAATAAAAATAGAAATATAGTGTTTTGTTCTATCTCAGTTTAAAATAGTAAAAGAAACGTAACAAATTAGTAAGTCGACGCCTGTAGCTAAGGTTGAAACGTTTAAGTGTGATCGGCAAATTCAAAGAAGTTCTGGCTCGAAAGCACGAATCCAAAAGATTCGATGAAATAATCTAATGTTTTTTTCTTTATTAAGACTATTTCTGTAAGCTTGGTTCTCACTAAAAAGTATGTAACAAAATAAGTGTAAAAAATTTCTTGATTACAACACTCAAGAATTGCAGTTAATCTTAAAATCTTCATATTTAGGTTAATTCTAAAGCAGCCAATAAAATTTAAATTAAAAATTTAGCGAAGAAGAAATATAGGTATAGTAAAAGCTATTCGTACAAATTTGTATACCGCCGCGTTTTGTGTAAAATTAGCTCCTGACGCATATGTGCCCTATTTTCGTTGAAATTTTATTGATGAAATATAATTTTAAATATATTCGTGAAAATTTTCAGAATTAAAGTATTTATATTTTTTATAAACTCTGAAATTAACTTTGGGTGTCATCGACTAGATGGATGTCACCAGGGGCAAACCACTCCCTCTCAAGAACTTGGATTTAGAAAAAAAGTTGTTTTTCTCTCAAGTTACAGCTTTCAAAAATTGAAAGCACACGATTTGATCAATATATATTTGTTAAACATTAAAGGGGGGGCGAATTACAGATAATCATTTTCAAAATTTTTAAAAGGGATTTTTAAGTCATCTCACTTTTTAACTCGTAACTATTGGAAAGTTTGATTTTTAAATTGAATTTTTAACGTTGTATGACGTCTTGGGTTTACAATAAAAAACAAAATGCTAAATTTTCATAAAAAGGAATTAATATTTCAATCTCTGTTAAGAGGTTTTCCCCCTTCCCTTGAATGGAGAGAGGGAGTTCAAAAAATACAATTAAGAAAATTAAAAAAAAATCCGGAGTCGGGCGTTTCAAAATCCAGGAGTCGGAGTCGGCCATTTTCCTTCAGACTCCGCAGCCCTGCTTAATAGCCATTTTAGAAAATATAATAAAAAACGTATTAAATTAAATTGCGAATTTTAAAAGTAAGTATACAGGCTTTTAGAACATTAATCAGAGTATATAAATAATGTAACTTCTGTAAAAGTGAATGGTAAATCGCACAGAGGAGATGAACTTGCAACGAAAAATTTTACTTTTTTTGCGTGAAAAAGCTATCACATGCGATTTCTTCTTAATTGGACTTCAAAATGGCTAAAAAAAAGAAACAGCCTTTGAATAGTCTTAATATCAAGCTACCCTGTGGTACTCATCAGTTAAAAATGTGTTTAAATATGAAAAGGATAGGGTGGGTCAAACCTCCCAAGTGGTCAAACTTCCCCAATCTCCCCTACCATAGAGTGTAGAACGTTCATTTGAATTGAGTTGGATGATTTTTATCTAACTTTAAGAAATAATGCAAAATGTAACTTCGTTTTTTTTCCTATTTATCACCTTGACGATCCATTTTGAGCAGTAAAAGGCTTTTAAAAGAGCAAAAAATTATCCAGGCGCCAAGCTATGTACTTGGGACAGACCATCGGTTAACAGGGATGCAAATATTTTTGCTACTTTTTAAAATCATCTTTTCATTCAATTTTGCTACTTTTTAAAATTGAATGAAAAGATTATTCTAATTTTTGACCCAGAGAAACATCTATCTATTTTTCCAATGTGTTAATCATCCTTAAAATGTTAAAATAATATCTGAAAAGTTTATTAAATTGATTTACCCATTCATGAATAACGAGTTTTACTCTCTTTAATTTGCCTGCGCTCATTTTTCCCGACTCTGATATTCTATTATTTTGAATTTGGGTTGTACAATTAGCTGTTGATAAAATAGAAACTTAATAACCAATTTTTAGAAAAAAAATGTTTAAAAACCTCGAACCAATTTTCGTCCTATTATTCAGTTTTTCACGCATTTTTTTTTAATTATTATTAATGTTGTGACTAAATGTACTCGAATAATGCTTTGTATATAAAATTAAAACTTCTTAATGAAGACACGTACCTGAATTATACATTGCTATCTTACAGTTTTCCTCGTGGCTATCTTACAGTAAGTAAATAAAGGTAATTTTTGCATTTATTTAAACACACTTAAATGCTAATAAATGTGGGGCATATTAACCTGTCTAGTCATCAGTGAGGCAAGTAACTTGTAATCAGCTGATGCATATAAATTTTTCGGCTAGGTTAATCTCACACGCCACCTAGTTCAAATGGTAATCCAATATGACTGCAATCAACGATAGTTATATACTTAATGATGTAGGTCTCTTACTGTATAAATAGATACTTTAACATAATATTGGAGCGCTAATTATTTAAACAAAACTTCTCAAAAGTAATAGCTTAGATCAGTGAATCTGGAGTTAAACGCTTAGTTTTTGTCACAGAAGGAACAACCAGAAGAGAAATTTCTGTAAAAAAGCGCCTGAAAAGGATGCTTCATCCATCTATAATAAAGCACGATGTCTCGAACCTCTACTTTCCCGATTTTTCTATAGTATGCGAAAGACACTGTAGTTCTTACAGAAGTTAACTGTGCACATATAAAAATTGAACTCTGAAGAACCCCTAAGAATTGATTGAAAGTTGCTTAGTAACTCCAAATCGAGTGCTATTAGAGACAAAGGGATTTTATGCAACAAGAAAGACTTCTTACAGCATTAACCAGTTTTGTTTGAAGGTCGTTGCAAGAAACTACTGAGGATGAGTCAACAAATGATATGGAATGCATTCAAAAGAAGCTACTTGTCTAGATTGAGAAAAGCATCGCACGCACTCCAAGAAACGCGCTTACATAATGTAAATTGAATAATGCTACATGTTAGCACAGAAGTTCTTACTGTAAACGGTGGAATAATTTAAGGCATGGTGTTTTCTTACTGGAAAAAACTTTAAATTAGTCATATGGAATTATAATTATATTTGCGAACGAATAATTTGAATAAATATAGTTTTTTTCTATGAGTTTCTTCACTGAAGATCTAAATACGGCTCATATTTCACTGAATACGGCTCATACACAAGGTACGGTGCTTCCTATTCCCCCACCCCCCACAATTTAAGCAGATTCCAATACGGTGCTTACGCGACTACGGCCGATGCTACGATTTCTGCAAAAAAAAATTGAAAAAAAATGGTAAACATATTGAAAAAAACGATAATTTTTAAAAATTTCTAAAACATTTTGGTGGGAAGATCTCCAAAGCTCCCTTATTCCACAGCGTGTTCATGTTTCCCAACTTTCAGTTCTCTATCCCAGCAGAAGAAACTTAGTAGTTGAAAAAAGACCTCTCCGAATGGAAATCATGACCATAACATTATTGAAAAGAAAAATGCTGTGAAAGGCGAGAGAAAAACGTAAATGATGAAGGAAAAACAGAATCATATTTGAATTCAGAAGGTTCTTTTTACATAGAAATCGGTAGGAATGGTGGCGGAACCGATTTTCTTGACGCACAATGTATCAGATTTCAATATTTCAAGTAAGGAATTATGTCTTGAAACTTTCTGCGTGTTTTAAAAGAACATTTGCGTGGCTAGAATTTTTAAAATGTTTAAAGCAAAACCCATATTTTGTACGCATTGCAAAAGATTTATCAGTAAATTTGTATAGGTGATGAAATTTACTCATCAGCCTTCCAAATGCTGTCGAGCAGAACTCAGCTTGCTTATGTAGGAGTACAATCATTTTATTGTACAAATGACAGGAAATCATAAGAATTATAAGTTGATCTATTTATCAAACCGTTTTTTTATTTTAAACACATTCTAACAAAGATTAAAGTCAGATTTTCTTTTCGTTTTTCAATAAAATTTCGTTTGAAGCTAAACTTTATTCTATTGAAATTACCAACATCGAAGGACCTTCATTAACGAATATTGTTTCCGTAATAGAACAACTGTTGAAAAGAGTAGCACCAACACTATGTATATTGTGAAAAAATATATTATCCTCGAAGAAAAAGGTTTTTTTTTTCATTTTATTATTATTACTGTTATTAATATTATTACTGTTTTGGCAGAAGATAAATCTTTTTAGTTCTAACAGTTTTTTTTTTTTTGAGCAAACGTTATTTACGGGGGATTTGTACGAATATACAAGTAAGAAAGTTTATTGAAAGTCATTTGTGTAGTAAATCAAAGTGATTCGAATGTTTTAATTACAAATTCAAATTACGTATTTCATCCTTTTTTTTAGGTATGCTATCTCGTCTTAGTCATTTTTAAAAGCTTTAGTCTGTCTAAAGCTTTTTGTCTTCTTTTTTCTTTTCTGCATTTATTGATAAGATCTTCTACATTTCTCTTCCACAACAAATATTTCCTCTTTCGTTGTTAATTACGAAATAAGAAACATCTGAATAAAAATTGAAAATAAGTTTAAAAGGGCTTTCACGTTCATAAACATTCAGAAATTCTTCCAGCTGATTAAAGGGACTGCAAATTGCCGACAAAACTTTTGAATTTTCAAAGAAACACGAAAAGAATAACATTTAACAAAACGCATGCAAACAATTAGTAGCCAGAAAATGTTCTTTTTAACACACGCATATGAATTATTGCACACTTTGCAAAACAAATCACGATTGCTTGCATCATTAAGAGATTAAATTGCTTCACAATAACTAATTTAAAAAAAATGACGATGTTATGATTCAGAGTTCTTTTAACGATTTGTTGACTGTTCGTTGAATATGCATCGCAAGTGATTTACTTGTTCTCATATGAATGTAAACCATAAAAATTATTCATTCGAATTTCGTGGAAGTTTTTGCTTTCTGAGACTTAATTATGTTTAATAATTCTTCCTGTTTGAAAAGCAACATTCCATACTTGTTTAGCTTTGCTGAAGTAAAGAATACATTTTATCGCAATTCCTTCGATGTATTGCTACAATTTGGGTGTGTTTTATGCAATTAACGTTTCAGGAGTAGACAGTTGGTTTAGAAAAACTTTTTTCAACTGGATGATTGCTTGAAGAATTCAATAATAAGAAATAAGTTGACAGGACATATACGTTTCTTTGGCATTTTTTTGAAGTAAGCTAGAACTTTCTAAATTACCGACATTTCATCTTAAAATTATATACATATTTTTAAATTGTTGAAAAATTTTCAGAATGTGTAAATAACAGGGTTGACTGAACGGTGTCAAAAATTTAAAATGTCAGAAACTAGTAAATTACATAAATAAGTATTTAAGCGTATTATTGAGATTTTTTGAAACGAACAAATACACTGCTGGCCAAACAAAATGCAACACCAAGAAAAAGCACACACTTGATGGCAACATTGATATTCAAAAGTGATTACAAAATAAAAGCAAAATAATCATTTATTACTGGAAAAATCCCAAATGAATGAAGTTAAAACATCCTGCTGTGCCACCTCTACCGTGAAAGTACATGGCGATACAGCCGATCACTGAAGCATAGCGATCTCGTAATCTTTCACCAATTACCGTAAACGCGTTATTTGTTAGATCAAACTGGGACCTCCGTGTCTCTTTAGTAGAAGCTTGGTCTTCTAAATCGGAGGTCGTGGGTTCGATTCCCGTTGTGCCCTGGGTGTTATTTCCTTCTCTTGTGCTGTAAATCATTCCTGTTTGTGTCCGAAGGCAAGGCGCTTAGTACGCAGTTTTCTATGTGTGTGAAGCTGTGTAGTTTTTGAATCAATAAATAAATAAAATTCGATCAAACTCAAAAGCTGTCCAATTTACAGTCTCAATGCATCCCATATAGGCTCGATTTGTGTCAAATCAGAGCATCGTTAAAGCCAGAAAAAGCAATAATGTAGAAAATTAAATTCATTGACAGCCTTGCTGTGTGTGACCAAAAAAACGATTCATGTGTGCCAACGCATGCGACTAAAGCATGATACAGTTATACCGTTATGCAGTAATGTTGCTGTGGATCACAATTAGGAATAAACATGTTTCGTATATGAAAGCATCCCATAAGATCTTCTCAGCTGTGGGAACTGTGGGCCGCTAAAAAGAATTGGCAATATTCGGAAGTTTACAACGAGTTCTCCATTAGCATACAAAACTGTCATCATTGACCAAATTCTATCTGGATTCATCGCAGAAGACGATATGTATATTTTCGGTTGCAAACAAATCCCTTGGAACTCGACAGTACCCCAAGTAGATGCAACTGTATGAATGCCCTAATAAAGCCCTTGCCTTTCAACGGTACACCGCACTCACAGTTAGAGTGACGTTATGGGGAGCTATCAAAACATGGTCACCCCTAACATTCATTCACAACACTATGACAGCCTAACGGTGCGTTTGTGTCATGCTTCAGTCCCATGTGTTTGCAACCACGGCGGGGCTACCACGAGTCATTTTTTTTTACAGGACAATGCTCGGTCACACACAGCAAGGGTCTGAGGTGATATCACTTCTACATTAATTACTCTTGCATGCACGATGCCTTGATTCGTCACAAATCGAGCTAATTTGGGATATGTTGAGACGGTTAATTAGACAGTCAATGACTTAGATTGAATTAGGATTGCGTTTACTTTAACTGCGGTACGAGATGACGTAGGGCATCGTACAAGACTGCTATGTCTCAATGCTTGACTTTATCGCCTCCTATATTTATGTTAGAGATGGCTCAACAGGGTAATTTAACCTCGATTCATTTAAAATTTTTCCAGTTATAAATGATCATTTTGATTTAATTTCGTTTCCTTTTGACGACTTCTTCTTCGTGTTGCATTTTGTGTGGCCAGCAGTGTAGATGGAAACCTGAAAATCTCTTTCCAAAGAGGTCTAAATTAAAATTTTGAGTCATTAAAGCTGCTCTTTTTTACACCATTTCTTTCTTTTATTCAAGCCTGATTGTTGAACATGCCTCGCTTGACCCAACTTTTATTTTTGAAGTAGACCGGCCAGTAAACAATACAAATAAAATAGTCACTGAAATTGACATTCTTTAGAGGCTGGTTTAAATTTAAAAAAAAAAATCTATTCAGATGTGCCGCGTTTTGTTTATGATAGGTTCGGTTTGTTTTTTTATATTTAGCCTGGCATATAGTGAGTTTTTTCGCAGTTTGAACAAAACCAGGCTGATATGAAGCATTTAGCATCAAAACCAGCTTAAGCTATGTTTTCAAAAGCATTTTTATTTGAATAACTTGATATTTCATTAAATGTACTACTACATCATAAAGCGACTGGAAAGGAATCTTTAGGGTCATTCCATAGTGACTAAAGTTATGCGCAGATATTTTCTAACTCTCTTTACATAAAACCTGAAGTAAAAAGAATTTTTTTTTTCATTTTTTATTAATATGCAGATTTTAAATGTACAAGGTGACTAATATTTATTTCTACCAAGAATTTTGAAGCAAAATAATCGCTGATAGGTATTTTTCAGCAAAAAAATGCGTTGTGACTAACAAACCATTTTTGCAACCCTGAGAAACAGTTCTTATGTCACGAGGCAAATTTTTCTGAAAGTTTTGCAGTCATTTAAAATTAGCTGATGTATCTGTAAAAAGTTAAGTCTATTTTGAAAAATATACCAAAAAATTTATTACAGCTGATTTTTTTTTTCTTGGCCTTTAGTGGTACATTTACGAATGACTGTGTGTGACTGACGTAACCTTAGAATAACAAGCAGTGCATACATATAAAAAACTTTGTAATTAATCTCTTGTACTTATCTTTACACTTTTTTTTATGTTGCATTATGGTTTTTTTCTTTACTTTTTTTATCTACGTTAATGTAAGAAATTGAAGGGAAGGATTCAGTTCAATTAACTCAATTTGAATGTGCCAAAAAATGCTTTTACTGAGTAACATCATTTTTGGGCTAAATAAATCCTAAATATCAATCTTTTAAACGGTTAACTTTATGGGTCATACTCCAGAAAATGTTATTTTTGAACACAAATATTTTTCAATTTCGAAAACTTTTGTTTTATTTTTTTTTTTTTTTTTCATTCTTACATGAAAGCGTTATCTACTAGAAGTAACCATAAACATTGGACCAACTAAAGTTCCAATTATTTTACTTATAAATAAAAATAAATAAACAAAAAAAAAACTATGCCTTGTTTACGGAAATAAAAAGTTTTTTTTTTTTTTTAATTTTTAAAAATCGAGGCCAATTTAATATTAAAGTAGTAATTTCGTTAATTGTGCAAACAATGAGATAGTTTAATGATTAGTGTTAATCTAATGTTAAGCTCTCTTAATTAAAGTACAGCATAGGTTTTAATTATCCTTTTAGTTCAAATGTATGTTAAAAAAATAGTATTTAGTAAATTTGAGAATATACTGGCAATTTATAATTTCGGAAGAATACCCAACATTGATGTACACTGGTGTAAGAAATTAAGAGAATTTTTAGATTTGGTCAATTATCTCCAGAACTACTGGATCGATTTTAATGAAATTTGGTATGTACATACATTGAAAAAATACAAAACAAATAAACATCCAAAACTTAAAATACACAAGCATGATCATAAATAACACTCGTTAGAGCCGGATGGTATGAAACAGTGGTTGCAAAAAATGGGTTAGTTTGAGTTATGGTTCCCTCCATCAGACATATAGGCCTTGCAGTGTGACTTCATACTTAAAATAAAGCAGTTTATGGGATCCTGGGGCAATCGTTTCCACTCGTTCAACAACGCTGTTCTCAGGCTATGGATGGTCCCCGTTGGGGTGTTGCGAGTTGCTATTGCCCTCCCGAGAGCCTCCCAGACATGTTCTATAGGATTGGAGTCTAGAGATCTGCTTGGTCGATCCATTCAGTGAATATCCTCCTATTCAGAAAATTCGTCGACCAGAAGAGCTCTATGTAGCCTTGAGTTAACATCCATTAAAATTAACTCAAGGCAAACAGTGCCCCTCAAGAGGTGAGCATATTTCTCCAAGACCACATCCCTATACCTCGCAATTGTCACAGAGCATCGGTCAAAGGCATGGAGGGGTGTGCAGCCATCCAACATGATGCCTGCCCAGACCGTCAAACCTCCTCCTTCATGATGGTCGATTGGAGGGCAAGTAGTTGGTATTGGTTCAGCTTAACCTACTATTATTGTCTTACGTTCATATGGATAGAAGCAGGAACCCGCTACCTACCCTCCAATATCCGCAAAATCGACCATTATGGCGTTGGTGGTTTGACGGTCTGGGGAAGCATCAAGTTGGATGGCTGCACACCCCTCCATGTCTTTGACAGAGGATCTGGGAGAGTGGCGAGGTATAGGGATGTGGTCTTGGAGCCCTATGCTCACCTCTTGAGGGGCGCTGTTATCCCTGAGTTAATTTTAATAGATGTTAACACAAGGCCACATGGTGCTCTTCTGGTCGACGAATTTCGGGAAAAAGAGGATATTCACTGTATGGATTGGCCAAGCATATATCTTGACTCCAGTCCTATAGAGCATGTCTGGGACGCTTTTGAGAGGGCAATAACAACTCGCAACACAACCTACGGGGACCATCCATAGCCTGAGAACAGCGTTGTTGAACGAGTGGAAACAATTGCCCCAGGATCCCATAACTGCTTCATTTTAAGTATGAAGTCACACTGCAAGGCCTATACATGTCTGTTAGATGGGACCATACCCCCTACTAACCCATTTTTTTGTTCAATTTTGCAACTGCTGTTTCATACCATCCGACTCTAACGAGTGTAATTTATGATAATGAGTGCGTATTTCAAATTTTGGATGGTTATTTGTTTTGTATTGTTTTAATGTATGTACATACCAAATTTCATTAAAATCGGTCCAGTAGTTCCGGAGATAATGGACCAAATTTAAAAATTCTCTTAATTTCTTACACCAGTGTATTTCCCCCTCCATTTTTTTTTTCACCTCAGAAATAATGGTGTTGATAAGATCTGTCACGGAGGTGAGGAATTTTAAATTACTATAGGGTGAATGGATACATTTTTCAATTAAATATTTTTTTCTTCGTTGCTACAATCTGCACAAGTTAAACATATGAAAACATGTTTATTTCTTTTTTTACATTAATTTACATCCCTGAAATTCAAGTTCACGGAGGTGAGAGTTCACAATAACCGCATTTACTTTTTCAAACAAAATCTATCTTCTTGTTTTTCGACAAAAATCTCACAACTTTTTTATGGCTGAAAATAAACAACGGGACTCCCTTGTATCATGTAAAATAAAATTTGATGTCATAACTGCCACATTGTAATGATGAGTGGCACTTTGTTTTTAGGTAACGGAGATGAGAATTTATAGTGTGACATGACTCCTTATCCTACTAAATCAAGCTAAAACACAATATTAAAAAACTAAATATGCTTAAAAAATTAGTATTTGAGACACTTGTGAAAGATATAAATAAATAAACATATACTTTTAATTAAACAACTTATTAAGCAACTTAACCAGTCGCACCAGGTGTGTGACGTGCCACGGAAGTGAGAATGCACATGCTGTTAACCAAAAATATATTAAAATAAATATTATTATTAAAAAAATGTTGGAAGGTTTAGATAAATATATTTTTGATGAAATTAAAAAGGATTGTTAAAGGAATTGTTCCTTAAAGTTTTTACAGTAAAAGGCGTGTGGCAGAGAAGTTACACTTTTTGAAGAATGACCCTTATACAAGTTTATAGTTTACTAAATTCTAGTATTCTGCCAATATACTAGTTATCGCCATATGAAACTCCGTAGTACTTTCCAATGACACATTATTCTTTAAAGTTTACTGATTCATCGGGCGAATAGTGCTGTATATTCTGAATTAAAGTGTAATATTGAAAGAAATTGTTCAAACATTTTTGCAGAATTCGTTTTAATTCCAGATGTCACTGCAAATGTTTTAATTTCTAAATCACCATTCATTGTAATAATTAGTTTATATATTTTCTAAAAATATGTCTATCTATTTTCTTAATTATTTAGCTTGGATTGTTGTGTTGAATGCTTATTTAGCATAGTATTTATTTTGCTTTACCCACCCATCTTTTTTTAAAATAATAATTCTTCCTTAAATTGGAAGTATTTCTTTTTGAAGAAGACCTTTAAGAAATCTCTTTTAAGTAGACAGAAGGTCTACATTCTTACATTACTAGAGGTATTTTTCACCCCAAAAATTTTAATCAATGAAGAATGTCTACCTATTCAATATTATTGATGAAAATGTACAATAAATTAAGTAATAGCAGTCATTTCTAAAATGTTACTTTATTCACATCTAAACTGTTACGTTAGTCACAGCTCAAATGTTACGTTAGTCACCCTATATATTTAATATCTACTGTATCTAAAATAAATATTTTGCACTTTTTAAGTAGATATGATACAAATATAAGAAAATAAGTGTTGAATGGTACAATCATCTGGTTTTGTTTTTAAACAGAAAATAGTACATTTTCGCGACTAGTCGAGAACTGCTGCAGAAAACCCACTTTGCTTCAGAATCAGCTCAATAGTTTTTTTTTTTTATATTACCAGAAGGCCATTATAAAAATAAAAAAAAAACGTACATGCAACATTAACAACAGTATTTAAGTAATAGCTAACAGCTGTGATTGCACAGGCTGGTACTTGTCATAAAACTAAAAGCAGCATGAAGTTAGTCAGAATTTGAATGAAAAAGTAAGACATAAAATAAATTAAGACTGCTTTACTTTAAAACTTAATCCACATTATTTTTTTTCTAAATAATTCGAAAATATTTCGAACTTCAAATAGAAAACAAAAATGAAGTCGTCAAATGTTTTTCCAACGAAAAAACTATTTTGGTAAAATTATGCGGGATAGCGTGAAAGTTTTTTAACTCTTTCGTAAAATTTTTAAAAATGAATTGAGCTGGGTTTCATATTAAACGCATCATATAATGGACTTTGTATTTTAAATGATAATAAAAATTTAGGTATCATTATAATGTGATTTTATTATTGAATATTTTCTTTCTGTTTGCACGGAAACTTTTTTTGATAAGCTAAGATAGTCCACCAGATTCGTTGTCCAGCGATACGGCTTCCTGATTAAAATAAAGTTAGATGATACTTAAGTTGATATATATCCTTTTGAAGTACGAAATCACTCTTAGCTGAATGGATGGTTTACATTATTTGCAACAAAAACGTAACTAGAAACTAAAAAAAAAAAAAATAATAATGGGAGATTATTTTTCATTTGTAAAAACGTCAAAAACTTTGCAAAAGGGTGTTTTTTTAGAGGTACAGAACTTTAGGTTCAAATAAAACACCGTTAAATGATATAAATCGCCATGAATTTGGCTTTATTCGAAAGATGATTCTCTGTCATTTTTATTTAAATGTGATTTCTGGTATATGGCCACTTCGGCTGGCTAGGAGAACGTCTAATCAGGAAGTCCAATTTTCTACCAATTGTTGCAGCAATGGGGGCCGTATGTGAGGGATATGTCGCGAATGTTCATGTCTAAGGCGTCAATCGTCTGTGGCTTATCGGTGTAGACCTGAGACTTCACACAGTCCCACAAAAAATAGTCCAGCGTAGTTAAATCGCATGATCTCGCAGGTCAATTCACGGATCCATTAAGCGAAATGATTCGTTCACCGAAAGTTTCTTTCAATAAATCAATTGTGACACGCGCTGTGTGGCGTGTTGCACCCTCCTGTTGTCTATTCATGATGAAATGGCAAACCAAACTAAACACAAAACAAGTGACCACTATCAAATAAGGCCTACAGATCAAACAGTGTTCCCGACTTAAAGTTCTATACCTCTAACAAAACACCCTTTATAAAATTTTAAATGCAAAATGATGTAGCTTAATTTAAGGTTTTAAGCTAAAAATGCTATAATAACACAATGCATTCGCAACTCTTGCTGTTCTTTTGAATTGTACTACAAATATTTCGTCTTTTAGCTTTTACTTTTTTTTTCATTTTAACAAGTGTTTTGGTACTATAAATTAAAATAACCTACCAGCTTTTTTTTATAAATATAAATTGATACAGCTTTAAGAAATAAATATAAATGAATAATAATACGACTAAGAAATTGTTCATATATCTGCTGCACGTTTTATTATTTTCTGTAAATTTATTATTAAATATTTTTTCCTAAAACGAAAGCAGTTGTCAGCAAAATTGTCTCAAAATAATTCTTAAATCCTAAGACATTTAATCTTTTTCAGATATCTTTTATGCTCATCTTATTTTTGTTTAGAAACTTCGTCTTTAATTATTATACATAGAAGTTTCCAAAGGAAATTCTTGTTCCACGTCAGTAAAAGTAGAAACAAACTGTTCTAACAACTTTTATGTGTCCAATGTTTTGAAACAATAAATACGAACCTGCCAAAATACTGAAACTTGTTCTTCTCAGTTTAAAACATGACAAAGTTTCTTTGTATTGATCAGTTTTCTGTTAGAGGTGCAAGTTTCCCATTACGATTTGTTTATGTTCTCTACATTTAAATTTTAGAAATATTTAACGAACCAGTGGAAGAACTTTTTTTTTCTTCACCTCATTTGGATGTTCAAAAAGGTGAGTTTAATTATTATTAAGGAAACGGTGCATTTGTTCTTAAACACATCAAACAAATCACGTCAACTTGCATTTTTTCACTTTTTTATTCCTTTACTGGCTCACTTCTGTATTCCTCTTCTGTTTCTAATGACACGTTCGCGTAAAATCAAGAACTCGTCCCGCAAAATAAAGATGTCAAATCTTAAACCGTATATAATCAAAACCACTGTAAAATAAACATGCGTAAAATGAAGGTCTACTGTTTACCTCTTACATAAATTTCTGCAACCTCATTGAAGAATCGTATCGTATAGTTACACAGCTATGTAGTTAATCTCGGACACATAAGAAATAAAAATCATTTAACTACTAAATATACATAAAATTTATTTTTATCAATTGTATTTTCAAGAAGTTGAGTGAGATTAACTATTATGATTATGTAAAATGTACATATGCAGGAGAAAATGGGGCACATTGAGACGAAAATTATAAAATTCAAGAAATTTGGAAACTTTGATTATATAAGAAATTTTTGAAGGTGGGTTTGTAATGCAGCTTAAGTATACAAACATTTTAGACAAAAAAAAAATCATTACTTTTGAAAGTTTTTGAGATGATATAAATAAAGGAAACGTCAAATTTTGTCTACGTCTTTTGTTACAGTGAAACATCATACAAATCACAGAGAGACATCATATAAGGTTGAATGAAACATAATATGTTCAAAGCTTCAAATCAAAATTAATTCGTAATTAAAATAAGATTCAAGTTTCATCGTACATCTAAATACAAATTTTGGTTTCAAACCACAAAAAAGATTGATTTCGCTTTGTATTATTTCTTTTCGTAGGCGCTGTTATCAACAATTTAATATTTTTATTCGGAACGGATGCAACATCGGGTACAGATGATCAAACAAAAACAGTCAAAAGGGTTTCAGTTTTGCGAAAAAAATAATAATAATATTCAATTCTCCATCGTTATAAGCTACCATTAGAACATTTCCAACATAAACGTATTTCTGTTTGACAGCAAATTCTATCAGAACAAAGTCTCCTTCAAGTGTCTCACGATCTAGTTCTTCAAACCCTGAAGGTAGATTTTCACACAGGGTCAATATGATCTGATAAAATATCGAATTCCCCATTTAATTTTTTTTAATACCTCATCAGCTGTGTCAAAAAATCCAACATTTTTTCTATGTTTTAGATATCCCTCCCATTTCTCTAGTTTTTGTGTTTTCTTCTTTTACAATTTGTTTTACAGGAGTATCGCTTGCAATGACACTCGTACCCTTTTTATGATCTTTATTCGTTACTCAGCCTTTTCTTTCTTCGGTTGTTGGATATCCTCTAAAACTCTAAGAACCTAAGAAAAACACTAACTGCTACATTAGAGCAAGAGGGCTGTTTTGTATCAGTTTTATCTATAATATACTTATTATTATAATTTACTTTATCTGAATTGCCCCTTTGGAATCAGGTTAGTTATAAATGAATTTCTCATAGAATTGCTAGGAAATCTCCCTATTTTCACATTACGCGGTCTGATTCGCATTTTTGATGAGATTAAAATACCTGTAAAGTAAATAAACATTAAGTTGAAAAATCTTAGATCATAAAATAAATTTTAAAAAACATCCCTTTCGAATCAGAGTTCAGGATTTGGCACAGTGAGACTGTCTCACTCTGCCCCAACTAGGACTTCTCACTGTACCCCACTCCGTCTTTTTCTTCGAATTCAACATTTTAAGGAGTTCGTTTAAAGCTTATTTTAAATGTTTTTAATGATAATTAGCTGCATAGGTGGAACAATAAACATTATCAAACGGCTAATTTTTATTCATAACAGAAAATGGTATAAATCGATGCATGCGAGAGTCGAAAAAACAATTAATTTGAATTTTGACATCTTGAATTCAAATTATGTTTCTCGCAATTATGAGTGTGTGTATGTAGGCGTGTGTGTTTGTGTGTGGGGGTATGTGTGCTTGTGTGTACGGGTTATGTGTATGTGTGTGTAGGCATGTGTGTTTGTGTCTGTGGGGGGTATGTGTATGTGTGTGTAGGCATATGTGTTTGTGTCTGTGTGCTGGCATGAAAGTGTGGGTAGTTGTGTGTATTTGTGTGGGTATGTTTTTGTGTTTGTATGTGTGGGTGTCTGTATGTATGCGTGTGTGTGTGTGTTTGTATGTGTGTATGTGTTTGTGTGTACGGGTTATGTGTATGTGTGTGTAGACATGTGTGTTTGTGTCTGTGTGGGGGGGGGGTATGTGTATGTGTGTGTAAGCATATGTGTTTGTGTCTGTGTGCAGGCATGGATGTGTGTATGTGTGTGTCTGTTTCTGTTTGTGTATGTGTGGGTGTCTGTATGTATGCGTGTGTGTATGTGTTTGTGTGTGTATGTGTATGTGTGTGTGTGTAGTTGTGTATGTATGCGCGTGTGTGTAGGACATGGATGCAACCTGGAGACGGCTTTCGCTAGAGGTGCAGCATCGTGAGGAGCCCGTCGACGGTGGGAAAAATCAAAGGAACGTCAAAAATAGTCAATTGAGAACAATAAGCAATCGTGATTGCTCAAAAAAAAAAAAAAAAAAAAAAAAAAAAAAAAAAAAAACAATGCGGGCCTGAAATCAGAAAAACAACGATTATTTGACTGCAAACACAAGCAACAGCTTCATATCCCAGAATCCACCTGGTCAATTGCTATAGATTCATAGGTACCTAGCATCATTTCCAAATTATAATTTAAAATTCCCAAAAATAGCTTTGTTTCACTGTGCTCCACCATCCCCTACTTTAAAAACCAAACAAATCATGTCAGCTTGTATTTTTCTTCTTGTATATTCCCTCCTCATGTCAACTTTATATCACTTTGGGGGGGAGGGGGGGAGACCATGATATTTTGTTTACGTTTTACTAAAAAAAAGCATTAACTACGCTTAAAATTATTACCTTGGAAACATTATGCCAAAAATTGACTTTCGCAGTTTTAGCTATGCAATTAATGTGGGACACATAAGAATAATGATCATTTAACCGTTAAATATACATTTATTCATATATAAAACATATTTATTCTTATGTTATTACGCCTTATATAGTGATTTTGCTTGTTTTCCAAATGACAAATTTAAACTAGTCATGCATATATAAATTTCAATGTGAGTATTAACACTTTTTTTTCCAATGTATTTTATTTTGCTGTCAAAATGAATAATTTCTTTTAAAATCAAATCCCAAGTTTCAGAAAAATTCCAGATATCGGATGTTTTTCCACGTTCCAATGCTAAAGAAATATTAAGATATAAAACATCATCTTAAAATCTGAAATAACTTTTTAATACGCAAATGATCCGCTAAAATGCCATGTATAAGTTCTCCGCTTTTTCATGCAAGATTGTAGTATTCATATACATATTTTGATCTTAAATAATGTGATGGCAATGCGTAGTCAAGTTGTTCACGTTATAATGAGTAAAAATTTTTGATATTGGCGGTTAATACAATCTTGTCCATGGCACAGAGCGAAATAATTAGTTTTTTAAAGGAAGTTTGTATTTTATTAAGATATCAGTGAACTGAGAATATAGCGCGTGACTTACGTTAACCTTTTTTTTTTCAATAATTCCACATTATGTATTAAACACATGAAAGGAAAGTATTTCCAGAGCGAAGGCAAGAGTCCAAACCGGCACCTTAACTGCACCAACTGCAGTCAGCCACCGAGATACCAACCGCAGAGACATCTTCGATTCCGAGTCACAACTGACTACAACTGTATTTATGTCGAGGACTGCATACTAAGTGCCTTACCTCCATTATTTTTTTATACCGATAGATGGCAGCACCATCACCGGATCGAACAGTTAATGAGAATTTAGAACTAGACCAGGAGCTAACAGCTACCTGGTGCTAGCACCCCCAGAGGTATCGTTTCACTTGGAGGACATTGAGACCACGAGCATATTTAACGTCGCCCAGTCCCCTTTAATGACGACGGTGGGTTTTCGACCATCGAGGTTCGAACTCAGGACCCTCCAGCCCCGAATCCGACACTCTTCCGATCGGGCTACCACGGCCCCAACCGCAGAGACAAATGGTTCGATTCTCTTCTGCTTGAACCACTTTAATGCTTCTGTGATAGTCTTCTTGTTTTGTTCTTCATCAATGGGTATTGATACTAGTTTAATACCCATTATTATGTTTACGAAGCGCCTTCCATAATGCTTCATCTGTTTACAGATGTTTACAATATTTTGAAAACCACCTATATTTTTATTCCATAAAGAATAGATCACATAGGGTGCGTTCGAATGGAGCAACCAGTTAACCCTGCTCCACCGGTAAGTGACCAGGAGCGTTCTAATAGATCAACAGTTAGCCAACCGGATATGAAAACATTATATAGACACTCACGACTGACGTCATCAAACGTCATGAAATCAACTGTCCGGGTTAACCAGTTGCTCTATTCGAACATATCCATACATAAAATACATTTATTTATTTATACGTTCGATCCTTGCTGGTCGAAGACCCACCGTCGTCATTAAAGGGGACTGGGCGACGTTAAATATGCTCGTGGTCTCAATGTCCTCCAAGTGAAACGATACCTCTGGGGGTGCTAGTACCAGGTAGCTATTAGCTCTTGGACTAGTTCTAAATTCTCATTAACTGCTCGATCCGGTGATGGTGCTGCCATCTATCGGTATATAAAAACAATGGAGGCAAGGCACTTAGTATGCAGTCCTCGACATAAATGCAGTTGAAGTCAGTTGTGACTCTTGAATAGAATAGAATAGAATTTATTTATACAGGAGCCTCCGTGGTTCTGTGGTCGAAGCTTCGTTTCTAAGCCGTGATTCCCGCCGGTGCCCTGGGTGTTATTTCCTTCTCATGTGTTTTAAATCTTGTGTGTGTCCCGGAGGCAAAAGGCGTTTGGCACGCAGTGATCTATGTATGCGAAGCTGTTTATCTTCTAAATAAATAAATAAATAAATACAAACAAATGAAATAAATAAAAATGTATTTATACAGAAGCTAAAAAGCTTAACTTACATAGAAGACTGCGACAAAATGTCTTGTCTCCGGACACACACAGGAAAAATTTGCAACTCGAGGAAATATCACCAAGGGCACCGGCGAGAATCGAACTCACGACATTCGGCTTAGACGACGATGCTTCTACCATAGAGTCGCGGAGGTAATTGCAGACAAAACATAAAATAATTTGGAGCACGCCTGGAGCGAAGGCGTGAGCCGAGCAATATTGGTCTTCGTCTAATAAAAAGCGCCATCTTCTTATGGCAGAAGGTTGATTACTCTGTCTCAGCGACTTCACAAGAGCACACTTCTAAAATATTTTCACATGCAGGTATTAGTTCGAAGAAAAAGAACATTATTCTTCACATTTTATGCAAACTGGTTTACTATGTTTTAAGTAGTTTTGCTTGGGATAGTTCAATATAAATAACAGGGAAAAACATTGACTTATATTATGTACTTTGTATCATGTGTCACGTAAAACGCTATCTGTAACAACTAGTCGTTAACTATGCCCTCCAAAGGACATTCTAAATGAAGGATTAAATATTTTCAGCAAATTAAGTTTTTTTCCCCACATGTTGGCAACACATTGATATTTGATTTAACTGTTTTTTTAAACAACGTATCTGAATATAATTAAGTTAAAAGACTATTCTAGTTACTTCTTTTTCGTGATCAGTTAATAGTTACACCGTGCTGTATTTTCCAAACCAAATCTAAAGGATAACTAAAGGTTTGTACTTTTGTAATTAATATTTATACATATCTTCATCATGATTATAGATTTTGTGTGTGTGTTCATGCAAACATCAAAATAATCTCGACCGTTTCATGAATGACACTCCTTTAATCTAAATAGTCGTTCAAATTATTGGCTTACCACGAAGTTTACTTTTCATAAATTTTAAGCAAATACAAGACACGATCCCAAAAAACTACATCTTCTTTATACAAATATCTGTTGAAAATAATCAGAAATCATAACTTAAAAATAAAAAAAAAAAAACAACGCTTTACGTTTTATACAAGCTTTGCTTTAAAGAAGTAATTTCAACTAAAGTTAAGTAACAAAATTAATGGAGCTTTTATAAAATTGTTTACGTTATATATCCGGGAATGAAAGTTTTACTATAAAAGTTTTAGACTCGATTATGTATTCCGATCATTGTTTGCGTATTAATTAGTTTCTTGGTAAGTGTATCATAATTCACTCATCTTTAGATTATATCCTTTGCCTAAGAAAATAATTTTTGAACTAGTTCTCATTATTCCTTTAATCAAAAATTGGTATTTTGTTAAAAACTTTACCTCATCAACAAATACGTCATTGTAAAACTTCTCGCTAAAACAATTGCTCACCGAGAATATACTATTTTGAAACTAACTTTTAAAAAATGCACGATGCAATTGATGTTATGCTATAATATGTTTATCTTAAAATACTGTAAAAGCACTTATTTTCGCGAGCCTTTATTTACGTTAAAATGAAGCTATCGGGGATTTCGCGAGCTGAACGTTTCGTGAATTTTAAATAAACAGAACCGAAAGTTTATTTAAAAATAATAGCAAAAATAATTTATGCGGCTTAAATTTTCGCGATTACGACAGACTCGTGATATTCGCAAAAATTAAAGCCTCGCAAAAAAAGCGATTTTACAGTCATTGTTCTCATTTTTAGCTAGTCACATGGCCAAGTAGTTATCCACTAAGTAAATTAAATCTCTAACACAAGTATCTGTGCATTTACTGATGTTTATGTAAGTATAAATAGCATTGTTTTAAAATTAAATGCTAAATATTCACAAAAAGGGTTTTAACATGAAAATGACACCAACTGAAAATTGTATCTCTCTTACAAAATGGTTTTCAGACTAAAAAAAAAAAATCTAAAATGTTATTTTAAATAAGCAGTGCTCAAAACTTCGGTTAGTTGCAATGCAATTTTATCTGCATTACATAACTTAACATTTTTATCACATCCCCCCTCCCCTTTCAATGGAAATCAAACTAGACGACAGAATGCAAAACGTTTATCGCAGTTTAGAAAAAAAGCAAGAAAAAGCGTAGCTATAACATGCATCATGTGTTGAAACACTCATGAAATTTAACCATGCGTACAACCATTTATTTAAATTTCTGTTCAAAGAAGATCTTAGAGGTAGTTTTAATATATTTATTTATGAATTTCGAAAAACTGAGCAACGTTATTTTTTAAGAGAAAAATTCTTAAAAATGAAAGGAAGGATTACTTACCCTAATAAAAAAAATATCTCCAATAACCCTGCACGTACAATATAGCAAGTTATTCTAGCAGAAAATATTTTTCATGCTAAGATACACTCCCCTTTTTGTGAATGATATGAAATAGCTATAATCTACGCTGTGAAAAAGAATACTAAGCACAAGCAAACTATTCTCACCAAAAACCGGATCACAAAAATGAAAGGAAAATGGAAAAAAAAGACATAACTAGATCCACTTCAAAACCGTAAAAAAGATATGCGTTGAAAAGGTTCTTTTTTATGAAGTTCAAGTGAATGATCGTTACGGGTGTATTTTCGGAGCATTTGCTGTATTTCGTTTTAGAATACGTCAAAAAACTATTTTGAAACTCATTTTGTTTAGAGTACGAGTATCATGATCACGTTATATTACATACGGTAAACATCTGTAACTTAATCTATGTCACACCGAGAGGGTATTTGACACATTTAAGTACTGCTGGCATTAGATGTATCTACCTCTGAAGTAAGTATGCTGTTATATTCTAACTAAAAGTTCTAAATTGACGTAAAAAATAAACAAAACAGTTGTGCTGAAACTAAAAACTAATAAAAACAGCATGGAAAAACAAACAAAGAAAAAAATAATTTCATAAATATCCTTTAGGCTTACAGGGCTCGATGCATAAGATTTGTGAATGTGTGATAATTAGGGAAAATAAGAGCACCGTAGGACAAGGCATGTAAGAAAAGCACAGAAAAATCAGTTCTATAATAAAAACATATTATCCTAACTAATATTATAAATGCGAAAGTGAGTTTGTTTGTTTGTATGTGATTTTTTTCACGTCTTAACTATTCAACCGATCATCATCAAATTTTGCATACACGTCGTAAGGGGCGCAGAATAGCACATAGGGTACCTTTTATCCGGAATAACCATTTTTATGAGCAAAATCCGGAATAACCAAATTTTAATTTTTACACCCACAAAAAGTTTAAAAAGGCTCTATGTACCCCAAGTAATTATCGTAACTCCCGATTATCCGCGGAATAGGGTGGCACAGTAACCGCGGATAATCCGCGAAATACGTAAAAAACGATACTAGTGTATGCAATAGCTTTAGAAAGATCAATAACACTCGCGTGCATTTATAAATAATAGCTAAAATGATAACCGTGTATAAAACTGTACGTATAAGTTAAAAAAGAACCGCTCATTATTTCAAATGAATTATTTACATACGCCAGCGAATGATGCAATCAGATGGACTGAAACAGATCAAGCAAGGTTGAACGAGCTTTGTTGAACAAGACTGGTCCGGTCACTCGATTACGCACGTGTCTCGTGTCAATCAAAAAATCAGTAAGTAGTGTTGATGTAAAAATCAGTTTTCAAGTAGTAGATTCGCGGCGACCATGGAGGGTTTGATGTGAATGGAAGGTACGTTGAAAAATAAATAGTAATGTTTAGAAATATATATTTTGCACTAGTTAAGCTGAACTAAATGCTGATAAAGGCACACAATTTAACTTAACAGCAAAAAAAAAAAACATATCAAAGAACCTTGGATAATACGACCGCGGATAATCGGGAGTTTACTGTATCTCGATTTTAATTTCATTACGCAGCCCGTGGAAAATTGCCACTTTGGAGACTTCCTTTAATTGGATTTGAAACTACAAAGAGCCTAATTCTCCAGGAGAAAAGTAATAGGAATTTTTAGTAAAGTAAAAAATACATTTTAAATTGGATATTTATTGTTTGTGCGAGCTAAGTTTTGATTAGCGTGAATAAAATTATTGAGAAGAAATATCTGTTGGCCATTTTCTCTCGAGTGTGAACAAATAAAATTATTGCTTTTCCTTTGAGGCTTTTCCTTTAATCGAGGGAGTTAAACATTTTCCTTTTTTGTTATTTTCCATGATTTATTAATTACTAACTGCATTGCCCGGCTTTGCACGGTCTACCTCGAAAATAAAAGCTGTGTCAAGTGACGCATGTTCAACAATCAGGCTTCAACTAGAGAGAAAAAAAAATATCTGTAAAATTTCCGGTTAGAATGATCATTCTTAAAGAAAGAAAACGGCAAATCAAAGATTCCCGAACGAAGTGAACGCATCTTTCCTGATTGTGTTCTGCTGGCAATACAAAAAAAAAAAGAAAAATGATAAATCTCCAAATAATACTCAAAAAGGAGAATTTTTACCTTAACACAAAAACAAAATTTTATTTGGTAAGAGAAAAAAAAGTGGCAACCTTCTGAATGGTTTTATTCAAGCTAATTTAAAGTGAGATCTCGCAAACGAAATGATTCAAAATTATTTTTTCGATTTGAAATTCTGTTTCATTTGGCTTAAAAATGCTTTTAAATTTTTTCCCGACGATTTTACAGCTTTGGTTTTTTTGAAATTCAATCTCAGGAGTATTTTTGTGGGCTTTTAAATTGCGCTAAATTTGAACTGATCGGATAACTATTTCGGGTAGAGAAAGAGCCATTTAATGCCATTTTCGGGCCCTAAAATTAAAGTTCGAACTGTTCGGTTCTTTTTTTGGCGTTTGAAAATCCCCCTGCGTTCCTTCTCGAGTGTCCAAGTACTTCCCAGCCAAATTTGGGCCAGATCCAACGTAAACGGTGGATTTGTATAGCGAACATGCACACATATTCTTTGTTTTATTTATATAGATTTTTTTACCACTAGCAGAAGATAATAAAGGATTTGCGCTGTATTAAAGAATAGTTTTACTGTTAAGTTTAATCTGATCGGAACTTTGAGGTGTTCCGTTAGCATTTTATAGTGGTTGATGTTGATGTGTATTTTGGACGACTGACGCCGATATTCTAATGAGGATTTTTGGAGAACTTATTCAAAAGTGAATTTTTTGATGCTTTTGTTCTACTTCTAATGGGGTTTGAAATAGGGAATGTTAATGTTATTTTGAATTTTTTTCTTATTCCGAGAGAAGGGGGGGGGGAATATTTTCATTATCCAGATAGGTATATTTTAGGGACTGTTGACGTTTTTTCAAAGCTGTAACCCTTATTCTTACATGTATTTTTAGAAACATAATTCTTATTCTTATAGGAAATTTTAGATTGCTTTTGTTTTCCTTATTGTGTGTTTGGGAGACTAAGTGTTCTCATTCTGATGTTTTTGATTTTAGAGACTTGTCCCTACTCTGATTTTAATTTTATAGAGTGTGGTGCTCAAGAAAGGATGATTTTGGGACCAATTTGGGACTAACAAAATTCTAGTGGGAATTTTTGAAAACTCTTCTCCTAATTTTAATGAAGACTTATAGGGTCCGCTGACACTATTGTGGGACTGCTGCTTTTATTTTAATGACGCTTTTAACAAACTTTATCATTATTCATTCGGGTATTGGGATATTTACGAGAGTGTTAACTTTATTTACGATGCTTTCTCCTTCAAACGGACATTTTTAGAGACTAATGTTCAAATTTAAATGGGGTTTTTTAGGCACTGTTGTTATTACTCTGATAGGAAATTTTACAGTTATTTCTATTTTATCGAAGCCGAATTATTGAACTTGTGTCACTTTGCTTAACTTTTATTTTCAAAGTTGACCGAGCAAGGCCGGGCGACGCAGCTAGTAATTATTAAATACAAGTTGAGCAATAGTGCAAGTTGAGCAATAGAAGGTATAAAAACACGTTTTAAACAACAAGGCGTAAAAATATGATGATAAAGCTTATTTGAGAGTTGAAAAACTCTTTGTTAAATAGTGTTTCAAATGCATTCAAAATAATAAAGTAACATTTATAACACATCGCCAACAAAGTCTTAAAAATCTTTTTAAAGCTTTAACTGCTTTAAGAATACTTTAATTAGTTTAAATTTCAGAGATAATTCCTGAAATCGAGTTATCTATTATGCATCATTCTACGTCAAATCAACTAAATGAAATAGTCGGCTTTGCCCTCATGTCTCAGATTTTGTCCGTTATTTTTTTACAAATACATAGGGGGAAAGCGGGCACATGTGAACATGGTATGTTTTACTTGGATAACGTCAGTAGGGAGATAAGGAGACTTCTGCAACAAAAGGCGGTGTTGCGGTGTTAACACCGCCTCCCACTCCCCCTCTGACCTTGGGGTTGCGCCTGAATCTTGAAGAAGATGACGAGGGTATTTTCCCGCGTTTTTGAATATTTTCCCGCGTTTTTGGATTTCGTTTTAGGGAACGGCAACACTGTGTAGAAGGTAAGTTTTTGGATGGCAACGTCAAAGTTTTGGTTGTTATGACAACCAGAGTTTTTTAGTTTTCAGTTGGCAACACTTGTTGCTATGTTTTAACTTTTGGATGGCAACTTTTAAGAACGTTCGTGGCGCCATCTATCGGGACTTTGAATATTTTTTTCCGGACTTAGAATATTTCTGCGAATTTAATTACTTTTATTTTACAGAGTGTCGGGAATCGAACACCCAAACTTTGAGTTAGCAAAAACGTATGCTAACCACTATGCTATATTTTCCATTACTCTTTTAGTCTTAATGTGAATCTGTACCATGACAACGAATATTACAATTTAATTAATTTTAAAACCATCAATTAATTTACTCTTTAGTACTAATCAAGACATATCATTAACTAAATTTCAGCTCATAATTGAAACTATCGGCATTATTATTATTTTTCATAATAACAATGTTTTTCACTTAAGTAAACATTTATTTAAATACAACCCATTCGAGATTTTAGATTTATTTCAATGCTTTGTGGACTTGAAATATATTTTAAATTTTGATTTTCTTTTTAATGCATTTCAAACTTTATCATTTTTATTTTTTCTAACTTGTTAAATTTTCTTAACTAATTTCTTTTTTCTTTGTCAAATTATCAAATAATTTTTCTAACTTGTAAAAATTTCGAAGAAATAATTTTCTTAACCAATTTTTTTTTTTTTTTTTTTTTTTTTTTTGACTTTCATACAACAAAATATTTTTTCTTACTTGTTAAATTTTCGAAGAAATAATTAACTTAAATATACTTTCACACATTTTGAACTTTAACGTTTTTTCCTGTCATTTAGAACTTTGATTATTTTTTTTTTCACAATTTTAGCGTTTTTCAGTTATTTTCAGTCTTTAACTATTTTCTTAACTTTTTAGTCTTTAACTATTTTCTTAACTTTTTAGTCTTTAACTAATTTCAAGCATTTCAGACTTAGATTATTTTTTCGTGATTTCGATTTTTTTAAAGTATATTTTAGGGTTTGATCATTTTCTCGCTTGTTTTTACTTTATCGTTTTTTTGCCCTGATATTTTTAAACTTAGAAATTTTTCACAAGTAGTGACAGGAATCGAACCTTCAAATTTTTCGAAACGTTATCATGTCTTCAATTTTTGCAATCATGTCAAACTTGCAATCAATTTACTCGTAGTAGTAATTAACACTTATCATTAACGAATTTTCACGGATTTTAAAAAATCAACTTAATTAATTTTTTCCAGTAAGCAAATTGCGCACTCAAGTTACATTCCAACACTGCATATACGTTTCAAGAGTTTCATTGAATTTATCCCATTCCATTTAATTAACTCTAATAATTACTTTTTCATTAATACTTAACTTAATCATTTTATCATACATTTATTCCAGTTACAAAATTATGCTTAAAAGTTATTTATTTTTCTTAGCACAAGAGATTTTAACATGTTCCTACTAAAATGCTTTTCACTCTAGTTTGAGTTTACTAAAATAGCAACTCATTTACGATTTAGATTCATTTAATCGTCTTTGATTCTTTTTCATTGTTAATATTTTACATTATCACATACGTTATTATTTTTATACATTTATCCATTTAATTTTCCAAAATCTACAATCAATTTACTTTTCGTATTAATTAACACTTATCACTATCAAATATTTTCATGAATTTTAAAAATTATCTTCTTAAACAATTTTTTACTGTAACCAAATTTCCCACTCAAGTTATATTTTATCACTACATATGCTTTTCATGAGTTTCACTTAATTTATCGCATTTCATTTTATTAACTCTAATAATTATTTTTTATCATCGATATTTAAGTTAATCATATTTTCCTTTCTTTATTTTTTTTTTTCATGCAAACACTCTTGATGGAATAAAACAAAATTTTCAACTTTCATGAATTCAATCCCCTCTGACTATTTTATTTTACTTTACCATACTTTACTATTTTACTTACTGCGTTTTACTATTTATCATTTATTACAGCTTTTCCAAAATATTACTTTACAACCAACTAATTTCATTAACAGAATTTTCATTACAATTTATAAATTTCACTTTTATTTAATTATTTTTACCTACGGTAAAATAAAACACATCACACAAAAATGTTAAACATCAATGAAGAACCCAAGAAATGTTAAAATTATATATAAGTCGAGTATCAAAACTTCATGTCAGCAAATTTTAAAAATAGACTTACCGAAAAATATCTTCTACTGAAATTCATTTCAAAACTTGGAATCAATTTACTCTTAGCATTAATAAACACTTATCATTAAGAAATTTTCATGGATTTTAAAAATCAACTTATTTAATTTTTTTCCAGTAAGCAAATTTCGCACTCAAGTTATATTTTATCACTACATATGCTTTTCAAGAGTTTTATTGAATTTATCACATTTTATTTAATTATTTTTGATTAGTATTAAACTTAGTCATTTTATCGCTTAGTATTTAACTTAATCATTTTCTTGCTTGTTTTTACTTTATCGTTTTTTTTTTCCCGTTATTTTTAAACTTAGAAATTTTTCACAATTAGTAACAGGAATCGAACACACAAATTTTTCGAAACATTATCAAGTCTACAATTTTCATCCAACTAAGTTAATTTAAAAACTTGCAATCAATTTACTCTTAGTAGTAATTAACACTTATCATTAACAAATTTTCACGATTTTAAAAAAATCAACTTATTTAATTTTTTTCCAGTAAGCAAATTTCGCACTCAAGTTACATTTCATCACTTTATATGCTTTTCAAGAGTTTCATTTAATTTATCACATTTTATTTAATCAACTCTATTAATTATTTTTTGATTAGTATTTAACTTAGTCATTTTATCGCATAGTGGTTTACTTTATTATTATTTTTTTTTCATACAAGCACTCTTGTTAGAAAAAAACAAAATTTTCAACCTTCACGAATTAGAATCACTTTGACTATTTCATTTTCCCAATAATATTTTACTTTAACAACTAATTTCTTTAACAAAATCGATACCATTTATTTTAGTCTTTATCCTTTTCGAACGATACATTCAAATGGACAGCTATACGTTAAATTAAGAAACTTAATCTAAAATTTGACAAATTAAGTTAAAGCTAAATACTGACTAAAATTAAGTACAAAAGACTAACCTTTTTGAGGTGAAATCCCTCAAGTACCAGCTATCGCGAAGTTATTTAAAAACAGTGAATGAAATTGTAATAAGTGGATTGTTAATTATAACTCAATCTCACAAATTACAACTACACGCATGTTTTATTTGAAATCGCTGCATACGGCTGTTTGCCCATCGTCGATTTGCAGAAGGCATGCCGTGAAATCGCAAATCAACTCGGCTGTTGAAAAAAACTACCGTAATCCTACAGCACTTCGGATGGTCCACACACACCGGTGCGAATTGAGGAAATGACTTTATCAATATTTCTATCTACCCTTTACCGATAACAGATAACAAACCCCACGTGCGAGTATGATTCACCCCTTAGCAAGCACGTCTTGTAAGTGATGTCACTGTTTCTGACCAATTAAAATTAGTTCACGTTTCTCAAATATCAAGCACATAGATCGACAATAGCCTGATGTCAGGTTTTCCAAACAAAATTTTAGATTTTAATTCGTAGTTTCGAATTAAAGATTGTTCAAACTGAAACGAAAAGTGTTCCAGTTGATGCCTGATAGAGTTCTACTTTTGGAAAGCCAGATTGACAAATTGTGCTACGCGTCCCCTTGTATCTCACGTAGTGTCAAAGACAAACTTATGACTTATACTCTAAAAGAGTACATTCTTTCGGAAATTGAGAAAAAATATCCCTGTGATTGTCGATGTGATAAAATCAGCACATATACATCACAAGAAGTTGGTAAACTGGCTGATTCTCTACGTAAGTGACTATTTGATGAGCTCATATGCAACATAAACTACCTTTCTAAAAAAGAATGTGTGGATTGTAAAAATGGACTCATTTTTTACATGAGAGTGCATGAATGTGAATCATTAACAAGGGGTCGAAAGTTCGACACTTTTTTCGAACAGGCTCTTTTTAATGTTAATTGGGAAAACTTGACTCGTGACTTGGTTACTTTGAATGTTGATAGTCCATGTTTAAAATGTCATGTGTCTGATTTATTTGATGCAATCGATGTTAAAAATACGCTTGAAAGTTTTGAAGAGTTTTACTTAAAGATAAAAGTTTTTTTTAATTGTCTTTTACTGTGTGTGTGAATAAATTGTGCTTATCATTTTAAAAGAGACTTGTGTTTTGATTGAGTTGTTGAATATGGTTGATGGATTATACTTTGAAATCACTCTTACATATATTTTTTATATGCACTTTATTGTAAGTAATCTTTATACTATCGGTGTTGTCTTCATCTTATTGTATGGTTTTGTAATTAAGACTGAATGAAAATATAATTTTTGTGATATTTCTATAGTTTAATACATGTGAAGGACTTCGACTAATGCTAAGTGGAAAGTCAAAATTAGAACCGTAAAGCTTAAACATGTCAATGGTTTGAAAACAATACACAGTTATATTCACATACACAAACTCGTACGTATCAATACACTTACATTAAAGAGAAATATTAAAGACTTATGAATTCTCATATGAGATAAGAAAGCTCTTTCTTAACTTAGTTGGTCACATGATCGATAAAAGATCCTCACCTATTTGTGATTTGTCATTAAATAATAAACATCGATAGATATGTTACTAAGTGTGTAATAGTTTTTATTTTTCTTAAATTCAAAGTTAAAACCAATTTGTTAATTGTAGGATTATATTAAGTGCTAAAAATGTGATATTTTCGCTTATAATTTCGGTTGATGAGTAAAGTTTTATTACAAGTTCCCTCACACGAATGAACAATAACATGCTAGATGGATATTTGAAAGCTTGAGTGGATGATTTGTAAGTATCTTAAACATTATTATTATTATTTGTAATGCATGTGTGTTAATTAATACTTAGAGTGCAAAGAGTAAATGGTTAAGTGCTATTGGTTATTAATACTAAGAGTAAAGTGATATTGAGTTTTAAATTTAATTAAATCATTTCGTTTAAAGATTCAGTTGAAAAAATTTTATTTTGTGAGTTTGAAAATTTTTGAAAAAAAAATAGTTTTGCGAAAAAAAAAAAGATTGAAAAGAAAAAAAAAATAATATGTCACAAAAATATTATTATTATTATTATTTTGATTTGAAAAAAATATTTTTGCGGAAAAATTTATTGTTGTAAGATTAAAAATTTATTTTTATATGATTGAAAAAAAAATTGATTTTTTTTTAATTAGTGGAAAAATATTACAAGTTTGAGAAATTATTTCTTAAAAACATTTTATATGATTAAGGAAAACAAAAATTTTTGATTTCATTTTCTAAGTAGAAAAATATTACAAGTTTGAAAAAATACTGTTTTGAATCAAAAATCTGTTTTTGAAAGAAATATTCTTACAAGCTGGAAATTTTTTTTATAAGTTTGAAATGAAAAAGAAATTAATTCGAAACTACGAATTAAAATCTAAAATTTTGTTTGGAAAACCTGACATCAGGCTATTGTCGATCTATGTGCTTGATATTTGAGAAACGTGAACTAATTTTAATTGGTCAGAAACAGTGACATCACTTACAAGACGTGCTTGCTAAGGGGTGAATCATACTCGCACGTGGGGTTTGTTATCTGTTATCGGTAAAGGGTAGATAGAAATATTGATAAAGTCATTTCCTCAATTCGCACCGGTGTGTGTGGACCATCCGAAGTGCTGTAGGATTACGGTAGTTTTTTTCAACAGCCGAGTTGATTTGCGATTTCACGGCATGCCTTCTGCAAATCGACGATGGGCAAACAGCCGTATGCAGCGATTTCAAATAAAACATGCGTGTAGTTGTAATTTGTGAGATTGAGTTATAATTAACAATCCACTTATTACAATTTCATTCACTGTTTTTAAATAACTTCGCGATAGCTGGTACTTGAGGGATTTCACCTCAAAAAGGTTAGTCTTTTGTACTTAATTTTAGTCAGTATTTAGCTTTAACTTAATTTGTCAAATTTTAGATTAAGTTTCTTAATTTAACGTATAGCTGTCCATTTGAATGTATCGTTCGAAAAGGATAAAGACTAAAATAAATGGTATCGATTTTGTTAAAGAAATTAGTTGTTAAAGTAAAATATTATTGGGAAAATGAAATAGTCAAAGTGATTCTAATTCGTGAAGGTTGAAAATTTTGTTTTTTTCTAACAAGAGTGCTTGTATGAAAAAAAAATAATAATAAAGTAAACCACTATGCGATAAAATGACTAAGTTAAATACTAATCAAAAAATAATTAATAGAGTTGATTAAATAAAATGTGATAAATTAAATGAAACTCTTGAAAAGCATATAAAGTGATGAAATGTAACTTGAGTGCGAAATTTGCTTACTGGAAAAAAATTAAATAAGTTGATTTTTTTAAAATCGTGAAAATTTGTTAATGATAAGTGTTAATTACTACTAAGAGTAAATTGATTGCAAGTTTTTAAATTAACTTAGTTGGATGAAAATTGTAGACTTGATAATGTTTCGAAAAATTTGTGTGTTCGATTCCTGTTACTAATTGTGAAAAATTTCTAAGTTTAAAAATAACGGGAAAAGAAAACGATAAAGTAAAAACAAGCAAGAAAATGATTAAGTTAAATACTAAGCGATAAAATGACTAAGTTTAATACTAATCAAAAATAATTAAATAAAATGTGATAAATTCAATAAAACTCTTGAAAAGCATATGTAGTGATAAAATATAACTTGAGTGCGAAATTTGCTTACTGGAAAAAAATTAAATAAGTTGATTTTTAAAATCCATGAAAATTTCTTAATGATAAGTGTTTATTAATGCTAAGAGTAAATTGATTCCAAGTTTTGAAATGAATTTCAGTAGAACTTATTTTTCGGTAAGTCTATTTTTAAAATTTGCTGACATGAAGTTTTGATACTCGACTTATAATTTTAACATTTCCTGGGTTCTTCATTGATGTTTAACATTTTTGTGTGATGTGTTTTATTTTACCGTAGGTAAAAATAATTAAATAAAAGTGAAATTTATAAATTGTAATGAAAATTCTGTTAATGAAATTAGTTGGTTGTAAAGTAATATTTTGGAAAAGCTGTAATAAATGATAAATAGTAAAACGCAGTAAGTAAAATAGTAAAGTATGGTAAAGTAAAATAAAATAGTCAGAGGGGATTTAATTCATGAAAGTTGAAAATTTTGTTTTATTCCATCAAGAGTGTTTGCATGAAAAAAAAAAAAAAATAAAGAAAGGAAAATATGATTAACTTAAATATCGATGATAAAAAATAATTATTAGAGTTAATTAAATGAAATGCGATAAATTAAGTGAAACTCATGAAAAGCATATGTAGTGATAAAATATAACTTGAGTGGGAAATTTGGTTACAGTAAAAAATTATTTAAGAAGATAATTTTTAAAATTCATGAAAATATTTGATAGTGATAAGTGTTAATTAATACGAAAAGTAAATTGATTGTAGATTTTGGAAAATTAAATGGATAAATGTATAAAAATAATAACGTATGTGATAATGTAAAATATTAACAATGAAAAAGAATCAAAGACGATTAAATGAATCTAAATCGTAAATGAGTTGCTATTTTAGTAAACTCAAACTAGAGTGAAAAGCATTTTAGTAGGAACATGTTAAAATCTCTTGTGCTAAGAAAAATAAATAACTTTTAAGCATAATTTTGTAACTGGAATAAATGTATGATAAAATGATTAAGTTAAGTATTAATGAAAATGTAATTATTAGAGTTAATTAAATGGAATGTGATAAATTCAATGAAACTCTTGAAACGTATATGCAGTGTTGGAATGTAACTTGAGTGCGCAATTTGCTTACTGGAAAAAATTAATTAAGTTGATTTTTTAAAATCCGTGAAAATTCGTTAATGATAAGTGTTAATTACTACTACGAGTAAATTGATTGCAAGTTTGACATGATTGCAGAAATTGAAGACATGATAACGTTTCGAAAAATTTGAAGGTTCGATTCCTGTCACTACTTGTGAAAAATTTCTAAGTTTAAAAATATCAGGGCAAAAAAACGATAAAGTAAAAACAAGCGAGAAAATGATCAAACCCTAAAATATACTTAAAAAAAAATCGAAATCACGAAAAAATAATCTAAGTCTGAAATGCTTGAAATTAGTTAAAGACTAAAAAGTTAAGAAAATAGTTAAAGACTGAAAATAACTGAAAAACGCTAAAATAGTGAAAAAAAAATAATCAAAGTTCTAAATGACAGGAAAAAACGTTAAAGTTCAAAATGTGTGAAAGTATATTTAAGTTAATTATTTCTTCGAAAATTTAACAAGTAAGAAAAAATATTTTGTTGTATGAAAGTCAAAAAAAAAAAAAAAAAATAGTTAAGAAAATTATTTCTTCGAAATTTTTACAAGTTAGAAAAATTATTTGATAATTTGACAAAGAAAAAAGAAATTAGTTAAGAAAATTTAACAAGTTAGAAAAAATAAAAATGATAAAGTTTGAAATGCATTAAAAAGAAAATCAAAATTTAAAATATATTTCAAGTCCACAAAGCATTGAAATAAATCTAAAATCTCGAATGGGTTGTATTTAAATAAATGTTTACTTAAGTGAAAAACATTGTTATTATGAAAAATAATAATAATGCCGATAGTTTCAATTATGAGCTGAAATTTAGTTAATGATATGTCTTGATTAGTACTAAAGAGTAAATTAATTGATGGTTTTAAAATTAATTAAATTGTAATATTCGTTGTCATGGTACAGATTCACATTAAGACTAAAAGAGTAATGGAAAATATAGCATAGTGGTTAGCATACGTTTTTGCTAACTCAAAGTTTGGGTGTTCGATTCCCGACACTCTGTAAAATAAAAGTAATTAAATTCGCAGAAATATTCTAAGTCCGGAAAAAAATATTCAAAGTCCCGATAGATGGCGCCACGAACGTTCTTAAAAGTTGCCATCCAAAAGTTAAAACATAGCAACAAGTGTTGCCAACTGAAAACTAAAAAACTCTGGTTGTCATAACAACCAAAACTTTGACGTTGCCATCCAAAAACTTACCTTCTACACAGTGTTGCCGTTCCCTAAAACGAAATCCAAAAACGCGGGAAAATATTCAAAAACGCGGGAAAATACCCTCGTCATCTTCTTCAAGATTCAGGCGCAACCCCAAGGTCAGAGGGGGAGTGGGAGGCGGTGTTAACACCGCAACACCGCCTCTTGTTGCAGAAGTCTCCTTATCTCCCTACTAACGTCAAGCAAAAATTCTCAAGTAATAGCAGTACCAGCCCTACTTTTTAAACAAACTTTCAGAGCAAGGAGAAAGTTTATGTTCTTGTGGTAACAGCTTCTTTGTTTTAGCAGATGCTGATGTACTTTTATCACTGTCTTCTTCGTGTAAAAACATATTTTAAACTAACTAATACGCTAAATTTAATTATTGCAAACCATTATATAAACATTCACGTCAATTTATGCCAATGTTTAAATTTTGCAGTTAAATTAAAAATTCTTTTTTTTTTTTTTTGAAAATTAGTTCAAAGGAAGGTGCCGGGGCACTTGTGAACGCAACATGTAGGGGCACATGTGAACAGCTCCCATATCCTCTCCGCAAGTATAAATATTAGTGTAAGCTCATTATAAGTGTTAAAAGAGATGTAGAGATTTATAATTATTATTTTGTTGCAATCAGTTTGTAAATTTATTGTTAATTATTATTACATATAATTGGTAATTATTTATTTTATTAATTTTAATTTTTTAATTCGTTAATTATGAAATAGTTGGCTAAAAACTTAGTGGTATATAATATTTACAAGAAAAACTAAGGCAATATTTTTCTTTAACTAAAAAAGTTGAGAAAAAATTTAAATTTCATCTTCATATTCTGTTTGATGCTTAAACGCTTTATATAACAAGAATATACTTTACATAATAAAATATTATTTTTTTTTTATGTTTAGTCTTATAAGAGTTTTTCTTGTCGATCAATTGATTAGATTATGTTATGAAACTTTAAAATTTGACAGAGAGCAGGGTTCTATAATTCAGGAACAATATTTTCTTAATGACGGCTACTGTAAAATTCAAACTGATACAGTATGGGTTACAAACCCTTGAATGTATTTAGTATATACGTATATACCTTATTATAACGAGTTCTTTGTTGAAATATGATGCTCGTCTTGCATTTTTCAATTGTGTTCACATGTGCCCCAAGCTTCTTCACATCTGCCCCTATAGGGACACATATGAACAATGGAAGACATTTTTAAAAAATTCCATAAAGTATAGAAATAGTTTTTTAAAAATTCTAAAAAAATTCCATGGCACAAAGAAAGACTATTTAATCAAGAGAACCCTTTTTCTGTGAGAAATTGAAATTATTTTCTGAGAAATTAAGAAATCTTGCAGGCAAGGCATGATGCAAATGTTTGCAAGCAAGGAATGCCGTACCTGCAATTTTTCGTGTTGAACCGAACCATTGCTTAGGTCACTCGTCTGGGCAGTGCTAATTCTATATTAGCTACCAGTTTGTTTGGCACTTTTATCTTCCTTAAGAGGTTTTCCACCTCCAGTTTAGGCACTTCCTATTCCGGGCTGATGAATTCTAATAAGCACGAAACGGCAGTCCTCGGATGGAATGACTGAGCTGGCGGTGTATTTCATGTATTTTTAATCACCTTATTTTTCTTTTTTCTCGACATTAAATGCCAAAAAATCATTATAAATAAATAAATAATATGGAATAACATTGAAAAGTTTTCATAACGTAAAATTTAATGGAATGCGTAACACCTGACAGTGATCCTCGACTCTTACATTAGTAATATATTCCAACTCTTGATTTCTCCAGGGAAGGTTATTTTTGCTGATTAAAGCATATTGTAAAATATCTTTAAAACATATTTTGAAATTGACAGAAGTACTGTTTTTTTTCCTCTTTTGAAAAAAGAAGCTATGTTCCAGCTGTCATCTTTCCAAAAAAAAAAAAAAAAAACCCCTACATCTGCCTAAACAGAAGGAATTGAAGAAAACTTTAAACTGTTCTGCAATTAAAAAAAAATATACAAGCTTACTTTTAATGTGAGTGCTCAGATGTTACGTAATCCAAACAAGTTCATGTTATGAAAACTTTGTAACAGTAATTAATTATTTTTCTTTTAATGTCAAAAATTGCAAAATAACGCAATTAGAAATGTTTGTTAAACAATTATTCTTATTATTATTATTCTTAATATCTAGTTACATTTTCAACCAGTTTTGTTGTCAAGTGACTGAAACGGAGGCTTTTGCACAATTCTTTTCCAAAGTGATCAAATTTTTAACGATTTACGATTAATACAAATCAATTTATTTTTTTTGATATTCCAGTATTAATTCTTCTGAAAAGTTAATAGGTTTTTTTTTTAAATTTCAAAAGGGCTTTAAAGTTATAGATAACTTGTTTTTGAGGTAAATTTTCTGCAAAACAAACTTAATTTTTCTATTTGAAAACAACAAAAAAACACCCTTTTATTTTTATGCATAGCAAGAGAGTGATTTAAATGTACTACAAAACACATTTGATACAGATATTAGTTGGTGCTCCGGAGATATGACTTATTAAATCTCCCAATTGAAAAAACATAAAAACTGATTTTAGATAAGGAGTGTTAAAACCCCACTATTCACAGAATACTTTCTGATGTTTATACTAAAAGAGAAAATTATTAGCTTAAAAATGATGCTTAATTCAGAAAAATTGGTTAAAAAATAAAAAACAAAAATGAGAGTTTTTTTCTAAATTTATACCAGAAAAGTGACTGCGTGAAAAGTTTTGAAAAAAATCTCCAGAACGTAATTTTCATTCTCTAAAGTAATTAATTTCAGCTTATCTCTTGTTAAATATTTTTATTAACATTTATAATTTGCGTGTATTTTTCTCGTTTCAGTTAAGCTTAAAGTTGAAGTTTTTTTTTTTTTTGGAAATTGATCACGTGATCAAATGACGTAGCATGCGTCCTTTAAATAGACTGAATGCCGTTTTAGTTTTTTTGATTTGACTTGACTTTATCGATGCTGTAGGCAATTCTTGATGATATGTTAGCACTTTTGGCAGTCACTCTGTACGTGACTCAATTATCCTGATAAATGTGTTAAACACTATCTATTTTGTATATATGAGGCAGTGAGAAGGAAAGGGATGCAAGTGGACATTTTCAAGTTTTTAGTAAAACGCGTTTAAAGATTAGCTCCTAGGTAAGCTTTAGTTTAAATGTTTTTCTAAATTATTTTGCATAGCAGCACCTACCAGGGTTACTAGTACCATCTCTTGCCCCAAGACAGAGGAGAGGTTCACCTACCATGTATACTGGTTATCTCCAAATTTTTAATTTTGCCACTTACATCCCTTTGATTCTCACTGCCTCATATGTAGTTAAACGTATTTATTTTAGAATATGAGTCATGAATATCTTGCTAGCATAAATTAACTTTAGTTTAATACCAAGGGAAAATCTTGACTAATTTCACCAAACTTCACACTCTTGGAATTTCAGCTTGACCTAGTACTATTTTTATTATCTAAAAAATATCTATTCGTAAAAAAATAATGTACGAAATCTGAGACATGACGGCACTCAGCATTTGGCAATTTGACGTGAAATGACCTTTATAGTTTTGAACTCTTCTTGTATCAAAATCTACGTACGCGAAATCGTCAAATTATTTTTAACATATAATGTAAAATCATGCCCAGAAGTCCAAAAAAAAAAAAACGAAAAGAAAACACATGAATAAGTAAAAGTTTTTAAAAGTTCAGCACATTATGTACCTAAAAAGTTTAGTTTTTGAAATTACTGAAACACTACAGTCGAGCCCGCTTAATGGAATGGGCAATTTGCCAGAAAAAAATATTCTAATAAGCGGGATATTCCATTATCCGGGATAAAAATAATACACATCAACGGTGTAGTACATGGGAAGTTGTATTACATTAAGCGGGATATTCTATTATCCGATATTCCATTAAGCGGGCTCGACTGTAGTTAAAAAATTAGAATTTTTAAAATTCATCGCACGTTTTATTACGATTTTCTCAAAGAAACAGAAGTGTGGAGCCACATTGAAGCTGGTTTTGTTTATGAAGTGTTTCAACATCCAAAGTTGTTGACTTCGAAATTTAAACTCGGTCATCAATTGCGTACTATGTCCCTTTCAGTTGAAGAGGAGCTCTTAAGATTTGGTCTTGGTTCATTACAACCATTGAAAGACAGTGTTTAGTAGAGAGATTTGATCAGTGCTTCTATTCAGAGCATCTGAATAACCGTTGATTTGCTTTCATGTTGATCCTCAACATTTAGAAAGGAAGAAAATAGTAGAGAGAACAGATCAGACGATTGACGAGAATTTCATAAAAGAAATCTATTAACCATGGCCATTTATTGGATCGAAAAACACATTTACTTCGTCTTTCAATCTACTGTTTTTAAGTAAAATTGAAGTAATAACAAAACTACTTCATTCAACACATGTATAAACAACTACATTTACATTTTTGTGTGCTCTTATTCGTCAAATATTAGACTATTGTTTTAAAAGTATGACGTCACTGCCGGTGCAAGACAAAACTTAATTGAACATATCAACAGCAGTTTCCGTACATTACGCATGACAACAAGTACGTGTAAATGACGTTTTAAACATTATCGTCTGAAAAAGATATGCAAATACTGTTATTGCTATGTCCAATAAAGAGTTTTTTCCTTGCAACGGCAGTGACGTCATACTTTGTTTTTCGTATTTTTCTCGTAGAATATGAATCGTACAGGAGCGTTTCTTTAAAGCAGTTTTTATGTACTTCCGACGAGGAATCTAGCTGTGCAGGGTTTATGCGGTTGTTTTGGAACAACCGGTACATTTTTTCAATCCTGTTATCCTCCTACCCCCCCCCCCCCCCACGCTTTATCACAAACGCTGTTGAAGAAGCACAGCGCATTGAATTAATGAATTATGGGACTTTTATCGAAGTCGAATCTTAACCGATAGTTACTGAAATTTACTGGACGGTGCGTTTAGGTCGAAAGCGGTCTAATTGGTTTAGCAAATATACGTGCTGTAACTGCAAAAACTATGCTCTGAACCTTTCGTTTTATCCCATTAAGAATTACTTTATCTTGTGGTCGATGTACCCAATCTACTCCATTAAGCTTTTAATATGGCGTATCTTGATACTAAATAAGTTTTAAAATGATGTTAAAAGAAGTTTCAACCTCTGGTTTTGTTACCAATTTCATTAAAATTATTTACGGTGCGCGTGTGATGAGTGGGCGTGAATGAGTAGCGTTCTTTTCTTCAGACCCAACCCTCTCTGCTTTCGATATGATAATGCATACTATAATCCATAATTTAAAACAATATTTAGGGGAGAAGGACGTAAAGTTTTTTTTTTTGGAAATGTTGAATTAGGTGAGTTCTCGAAAACAAAATCTCTTAGCGTGATCGGAAACGTCCAGGAAGATCTCGAAATCAGAACTTTGCATGATGGAGTTTATGTTTTGCACCATCAACACACTACAATTAAATTTCACACCCATGGTGATCCAAATTATTTTCTAATTGCCTTAGATCCGGCTATAAAAGTTGCTACATTTATCGAGCATGAAGTCAAAATAAATTTTTTATATTAAATTAGGAAAGGGATAATGCATTTTGGTTAGGTTACCTAATAAAAATAAGCTCGCTAGTATTTTTTATCACACTAATCTTAATTAGGGATGTGTAGTTCCTGAACGAACGGGTCAAAAAGAACGAATCCTTAAAATGAACGGATCCGTTCGTTTACTTAAAAAATGAACAACCGTTCTTTTGAACGGTGAGCAGTTTGGAACATTGTATTTATGCACTTGAAGTAAAATCGAATTAAAAAAAAAAGATTAATCTTCAAATTTTTAACTCTCAATCAATCAAATTTCCTTTTTCTCAGTGCAGTACAATATATTTATTTCAAACCTTTTTATTTTCTGCTTTATTCTTAATTTTCCTTTAACCATTGGCGTTCATTTTCAATCTTCCAATGTATCCATTAGTAATATTCTATGAAACTTGTTTGGGCGACTAACAAAATGTTTGGACAATTACACTTCCTGTCCCACGCACCTGCTAAAATCTTTCTCACGCTTTCTGCAGCCAAAACTGTTTCTAAAAATGCCTTTTATCGCTTTTCTGACGATCCTTTTGTGTTCCATAACAGCAGTTGCAAACAATCAAAGTTGCTTCCGATAAACAAATTTTTGGCTAACAGTTTAAAATTGATTTTTAAAATATTTAAATGAACAGCATGGTTCATTATTTCATCAAAAAATTCCAAACTACCAAGTCTTGATGCTGATATGCACCCTCACACAAAAACACCTTCACCGTCCTAAATAACATGTCAGACTAAGTTCTTAAGATTAAGTTCCTAATTTTTTCTTCTATTTACAATTATACAACAATTTAACAAAAAATGTTGCATCCATTTTTATCTGTAAGTAAGACGTAATTCCAAAACATTTTGAGCGTATTTATCATTGATTTTGCGACGATAAGCGTAAGCTTATTTGTGTTTTTCGCACGGCCAAGAAAATTTCTGCGGGAAGAGGTCCCATTTAATCCAGCTAATCAGAGAACTTTGCGAACAATTTTAGGCGAAAATTAAATTTAAAAATTTTCATTTAACTCTGCAGGAACTTTTACAGCACTCAAAGGTGTATTTTTCATATTTTTTTTAAATGTAAATCTCCGATTACGCTTTGTCAACTTTGCCGGTTAACTTTTCTCTTACTTTGTTTTCAGTCCGATTCTTTTCTTTAAAGCATTTTCTCAAGCACGTAACTATAGAATGGAATAAATTAACTAATTTAGAAACATTTCAAACCAATTTACCTCTACTGTGCGGAAAAAATTCAAATTTCGAATGGTGTTTGTCGTTTTTTACGATCACCAGCCATTTTAAAGTAAAAAGCACAATATTAAGAAATAAACAAACCAAAAATTAAAGCCAAATGACTTTCAAGGATCAACACAATGCAAAACTAATAAAAAAAACGACATGATAATTTTAATCATGAATTTATTCGAAAATATTTGAGTGTACGATGATTTTGTGGCGTATTATTTCTCTGTCTCTTCGTTTTTTAGCCCATTTCAAAAAGAAGATCCGTCAATATTTTGAAAAACTACAGAGTTTTATTTAAAATGACATAGCAATGATGAGAAAAAATATTGGACTTCATATTTGAATTCAGTTTCGCGCTATTTGGTTTTAATAAAAAATTTCAAAGTGTACGAACACTTTTGGGAGACACTGTATAAAACGCGAGGCAATCTTATTTCACTAAACTACCATAATATCTTGAACGTAAAATTTGTTAGGAAAATGTGCTCTTTGATCGTCAATTATTGAAACTATTTTTTTAAAAGTTTATCTTTATGCAATGAAATTTTGAATTACTTCAAACTCTACCGTACGAATATTCAAAATCTAAATCATTTTATGAAAATTTTCAAGCTAAAGACAAACTCAAATTTTCTTACTTTTAAATTTCAGCCCGTGAAAGATTTTATAATGTAATCAATGATAACTATTCCTTGTCTGCGAACTGCTAGAATAAAGCTTTTAAAGAAATAGCTCTATCGTGAGATGAATATTTAGTGATGAAAACTTTACAGCGTATAAAAATATAGTTAATAACTTTCTACTGCTGAAATAAAAGAAAACTTTCGATAGATCTCACTAGTTTATGTTTAAGATTCTCTTCTCTCTCAAAATCTCAAACGCTTTCCTTTTTAAGTACAAATTATTTTTTTAACTGTCGTTATTTTAAGTCTCGCGTCTTATTTTTCATCTCTTATATTTTCATATCTTCATTCCGATTGGTTTACAATTGAAAACAATATATATATATATATATATAACCATAAATTAAATGTTTTTGTAAAGTGCTAAATACAAATTGTGCTTGTTGATTAATGAGATGAAATATTGCCTACAATATGTAGTAAAACTACTGTAACTAAAAACTAAAGTAATAAAACTGAAAAGTAAAGCATGTGCACATGAAATATGTGTTGTACCTTTTCCATGTTAACATATTGAAAAAAATTAGAAATTCCCTAAAATTTTACCGATTAAAATCAAAGTTTGAGTTGTTTAATTTGGAATAATGAAATTGATACCGTTTTACTAGTAGCTCTCTTATTCCCATGAAATATATTTAATTTGTTAGGAATTAATTGTTTGAAGATGTTTTTCACATAATTCAGGATTGACTGCAAACTGAAGAGACAAAAAGGTTGGTATATGATTCCTATATAGAGTTATCGTTTTTATGTTATCAATATCTGTTAAAAACATTTCGATTTTGTAAACACACAAATTGAAAACAATTTTATTATCTAAATGATTTGATATACTCTTAACCAGAAGCATTTTTAACCTTTTGTGCTACGTCTCCGTACTTCTTACGTCTTCCGTAAAACATGCATTGAAAACCAGAAATATACAGCAAAAATACAGTCAAACTTTTTTTTTTTTGAAGTTCCTTATTTCTTAGTTAAAAAATTTAGTGTCGTAGAATAATTCATGCATTGAAAACCAGAAATATGCAGCAAAAATAAAGTCAAGCGTTTTTTGAAGCTCTTTATTTCTTATTAAAAATAACTTGACGTCGTAGAAAATGGGAAGGAAAAAACAATTAGAATTTTTCAAAACATTGCGATTGAATGTTTAGTAAAATGTTTGAATGTAAAATTTCAAAGATTCTAAAAATCAAAACAGAAAACGTTTCTTCTTTCCCTACCGTCTTTCCCTTCTGCCTTAGAAAGTTAGTTTTTTTTTTTTTTTAATATAGAATTGATCCCTATGGATTTCTCTTTTTGCCTAATTCACTTTCCAAAGTAAATTTCACATCTCTAAGAAATCTCAAAGAGTATATTCACTCCTCTAAAGGGTTCCTAGCAATTTCACTTTTAAACGAATCGATGACATTAGTCTTACAATAACAAAGTATACTTTAGAAAATCTTTAAAATTAATCCTTTCTTTAATGCATCTATACCGTAATATGGCCATTTTGCGTAATCAAATTTGAGACAGCATTTTCAGTTTCTTTAGTAACTGAATGAAACGTGAATTACTAGGGGAAGAAATAAAAGTAAAGTATAATCTAATATTTCCCCCTGCGCTTTCTGTTGCGATATCAAAGTTAGTAATTTTAAATTCCTTAAATACGTTGCCTTGCCGTTCATTTTGAATATTTTATATTGAAATGGAAAACCTACTTGTGCATAAATGCTTAATATGATGTTCAGAATGAGAGACATATTTTTTTTTAATACCGGATTTTGTGATTAAGAAATAGCAAAGTCTACTTACGGTACTAAATTTGAATCTGTAAACTTTTAAAAATGGATTTTTCTTTTTTGTCAATTGATGTTTTTAAAAAAGCATCACTTCTTTTGGCTTTAAAACGTATAACTACAAGTATTAAAATGGTACATGCAAAGCTCATACAGAGATAGATATTAAATTATAAACTTGAGATACAAAACTTGCATAGCTAAAATATAGAGATTTGACTATTTCTAAACTTTCTTATTTAAGTAATATTTTTTAGAAGATTAGCAGCTCGTATGTCATTGAAAAAATACATTTATTTATAACATACTACCATGCGTTTAACTGATAAATAAGCTATTCTGTTTATTTTAAATACAGTCGTAAATTAAAAAAAAGTCTACACTGTTTTCTGGTCAAAACATTTTTTTTATCCTATTCTTGAAAATAAAAATCATTGTTATAGTAATATTTCACCTAAATATCATCCATTCTTCTTTTTTTTTCAAAATTGTTTAATACATTTGGGATTTTTTCCTTTTTTCTTAAATATAATGCTAACGTTAAAATATAAATTTCATTGATGCATCAGTCAGAGGGCAAAAGATCAAACTAGCATCTCTAATGTGACCCCAAAATAACAGATATGATATAATAGATATAATCTAGTATGTATTTAAGTGGAAACTAAAGCAATTGAGCTCATAAATGCTGATCATGAAAATTATTTCAAGTTTTGATTGTGGCCTTTTATTGGTTCATGCTGCCGTAGATCAGGTAAATGGCAGTATCTGCTGAAAAGAGTTTTCGTGTCATTTGAAGAGATTCGTTTTAAATTCAACGAAAGCTAACTAAGAGTAGCGGCAACCAAATAAGCAAGCTTGTACAATAGATGGCAAAAAAATTTAAAAAAATGAAACATTTTCAGTTATAGCCCTCTACCGGTCCATGGATTACTGTACGTATTTTCCGATCATTTAGGGGTAAAACGTTAATGAGGCTTGTCAAAACGATGAACATTCCGTTATTATTTCGTATAATTTGTGCAGCATGAATAGTGATGTGGATCGGGTAAATACCCAGTGGGTATGTAAATATTTTTTTGGGTATTTACCCAAGGCCTGGGTAAATACCCAAAAACTGGGTATTTTACAAAAAATGCAAAAAGTGAATGGGAATTTGTTTTTTAAATCTAAATATGAAGTAATTGGTAAAACTGATACATACATATGGTATTACACAGTTTATAATATTTTTTATTGAAAGACTTGATGAAATTATGAAAGAAACATATCGTGAACGAAAGAATCTTTCGTTTCAATGTCATAATTGGAGAAGTGTAAGCAATTCAATGATGAACTTCAGGATTTTAAAATCACAATCTAGGTTAGTCGTATCCAAAATGAAAAATAAAAAAAGGAAGCATGGCTGTTTGGAAGAAAAAACTGAGAAGTTATTAAGACCATGACGTTATTTATTTATTTTATTGCTGTTTAAGTAATAACAAGACAAATATAGAAAAAGTTTTCATATTAATAAGCAAAAAAACAAAAAAATCAAAGTATTATTTTTTGTTGCCTTGCTCACTTGCATTTGCTCCCCAGTACTTCGTGATGAAAATTTATTCAAACTATTTTTAATGCACGCAATTAGTGATGTAGACTGGGAAAGTTAATATTTTTTTTGGGTATTCGAAGACTGGGTCAATTCTAGGCTGGGTCAATTCAAGTTCTGGCGCAATTACTAGGGGGCTGGCCCCTAGTAATTGCGCGTTTAGCAAAAAAAAATTAGGTGGTATCAAAAGGTGATAATTTTCTTTTTTAAACATAAACAGTAAAATGAAAGATTAAAACTATAAAAATTTATATATATTATAATTTTTTTAATTAAAGGCTTAATGAAATCTTATGAAAAAAAACTGTCAGAATTTAGAATGAACTATTTTAGGCTCAAATTTTCTTCATTTTAAAATACTATTTTGGAATTTTATTTTAAGACTTATTCCATGAGTAACACAGGATTTTTGAGACAGTATCAAAATTCCTTCCTGCTGCAAGTGCAGCTATCTTTAATTTTTCTCGTTAAACAAACCTCAGCAGTTTCTTTCCTTTAGAATTAATAAAAAAAATTAAACATCTTCAAACACATTTTACTGAAAAAAGATTAAGTATTTTTATGCTAACATTTATGTTGTACTGTATTTATTTTTATTATTAAATTGTTTTGTTCTTTAAATTAAAACATTGTAAAAAAGCTGGAACGTCTCGATTTTTTTCCCACTCAATACATATGCTTGAAATACAATAATAAGTGAAAGTCAAAATATCAAAATGAAGTAAGCGAACTAAGGACTGATACGTTATCACGGGATAGACCAGCCACTTAGTCCGCAAGGTCCATTCTTCAGAACATCTTTGGTTTGTTCCTTTCTATTTTTGAATTTTAAATGTGTCTGTATATTATGTGTGTGTGCGTGTGTCTATTATATATATATATATATATATATATATATATATATATATATATATATATATATATATATATATATATATATATATGAGATGCAGAATACGCCTGAATACTTGAACTAGGTTTAGACGAAATTTCTGCAAAAGATGTGGGTAAATAAATAGTAATAATAAATTGAGCGACATTTTGTTACATTTTGATGTCGTGCAGGGACATATTACTGGGTTATAAAAGACTAAGACCTTAAAAAATTGATGTTTGCTTTTTTTTTTTTTTTTTTGTAACCAGTTAAGGTTTTTACTTTTTGTAGGATGGCTTTTTATATCTGAAATTTGGCTATTAACATTGATTAGGCATATCCAACACATTTAATGTGAATATCATATTAGATCACTATGTTGTTTCACATAATACTTCTTTAAATATGTGGTCAAAAAGAATTTTTGGGAAAAAATTTATTGTTTTGTATATGGTTGCTTATATACATACATAGTGGAATACATACAGAAAAGTATTTTAGTTGAATATAAATTTTTGAAATAAATACCCGGGTAAATACCCTGGGTATTTATCCCTGAAAATAAATACCCTGGTATTTTACATCACTAAGCATGAATGATTATTTTTTTATTTGTTGGCACGAGTTGATGTACTTACATAGCTTTAGCTTTTTGTGTTTTAGTTACGCGTTGTAGCTGAAACGGTGGTTCTCTCTCTCTCGGAATGCGTAGTTCTAACTTGCCAAAGAAAATAAGGGAGTCTTATATGTATGCATAGTGAATTCTCCTATCTAAAATAAGGGAGTCTTATATGTATGCGTAGTGAATTATCGAATTTAATTTTCCAATAATTGGGGGAAATATTTATTTTGCTATACTGATTTATTGTGCCGATTCATAAAGCAGCCAAAATTTAAAACGGAAGGTTAGAAGCTTGCTATTTGATTTCTGATGACGATTTCACTCGTTATCATTTCTTACAAGTTCTTTACCCAACTCTCGTGTTCTAATAATTTCTAATTTATGAGCCAGCCTTCATGTATTAGCTGCGGACAGTTTGATTAATTACGAAATTAGGTCATGGCAGTAGCTCATGAAAATATGTAGCGTGCATTTGCGAGTTTCATAGTATTTTTTTGGCGTATTCATGGATGTATTGCAGATTTAGTATGCTAACGCAAAAAATAATCTGTATTGATAAATAAAATCCAACACGAACGTATGTGCGCTTCCTAGTTGATGTGTTCTTCTTATGTATAAAATTCGATCGTATGTATCTATGTCTTCCTACTTTCCTTGAGAATAATGGGGAGTTGCTAGTCCAACCAGGCACAAAAAAATGGAATTTTTGCATGGAATCAATGTTTGCACTGATCTTCACTGGACGTTACTTAACAGAGATATTAATTTTAAACGCAGTTTTACGACATAATTGAATCTTCCTTGATGAAGGTAGCGCCGTATCGGTCATTTGTATTGTTAAAAAGAACTTAAATAGTAGTTTATATGAAGTTTTTCCCACCTTTTGTAGCTCGAAACGCCTAAAGTAGCTAGAAAAGGAGTTTTAAGTAACCGAAACTTAATATTTTAATGGTATGCAAAAGAGAATTAGCTTGAAAAAAAAACTAAAAAAAAACCTATTCAGTTGTCATTTGTGGTTGATTGCAGTTGGTTTTAGCATTGAGGTTTCTCCGGTGACTAAGAGGAGTTAAACATTTCCATTTCAATTATTTATTTATTTATTTATTTTTTTACGACCGACATAGCATTTATTACTTTTTTTTTATATTTTTATGCAATCTCGCAGACAATCGGTAAGAATTTCATTTTCAATATAATTTAAAGCTTGATTTTGTTAAATATAATCGAGACTTTTACAGTTAAGGTTGAGATTTTATTTCAGAAATGTTGATGCTAATGTGGGTTGGGAACTTCTGGGGAAAATTATCCTTATTCAAACGGGGATTTTGTAAAGGTAGTACGCCTATTCTGATATAGTTTATCAAAACTATTTCGCTCATGCAGATGGATATTTCAGAGGTGCGATCGAGAGCATTCGAAGGATTTTGCCGAACTTATGTCCTGAATCTAATAAGGAAAACAAGGACGTTTGTTGAACATTGTTCTTATTTTAGAGTTAGCGATTGAACTTATTCAGATAGAGTGTTTAGAAACTATTCACAAGAAGAACAAATTCGTGGAAAGAAGGTCTGGGACTGCTGAATTTCTGTTAACTATATTTCTAAACATTTGTTTAGTTGGGACGTGCGCCTTTTTTTTCCACTGAGGAGCCTTCAGCAATCATGGGGGGTCAGGTTTTTTACGGAACACTCTTTAGGAGCGTGTTTTTAATCGAAAGTGGAATATTTTAGGGACCCCTAATGTTCATTCCAACATGTTTTAGGAACTGTTCTTATTATTCTGAAAATAATTTTTACTAAATTTCTTTTGCTTTACATCGGCCTGAGATTTGAAAATGAGTCACGTGACACGAGTTTTTTTTTTTCTCTCTAGGCAATGGACATTTTTTTTTTTCATTTAGGTCTGAGTGGCGATCCTGTGTCAGTTTTCATCGGTGTAAGTTTCAAAGTAGCCAGTACATCATTGGGCGACGTAGATAGTACATAATATTTTTTATATAAATTCGGGGATATCTGTTCTGTTCATAATCGGAGCTCCATAGACTACCATGTATTTCGTTAGTTTATCAGGTATTTAAGCGAAAGAAAATGTTTACGAATAGAATGTATTTTATCAAAAAATATCAACAAAATAATGGAGCCAGTGATACACAAAAAAATCTTCAAACTGTTCTTATGAAATAGTTTCTCAACAGCACAATTTCCTTTTAGCACTACCAATCGCTAAGCAAATTGCTGAAAAGAAGGGCCAAATGGCATTTAAGTCTCCTAAAACTACTTAAATTCTAACTAAAAATAAAGTAAACAATAATTTTAATCATATTTCCGAAACATATAAAATACTAAAATAAACTCGATGAACGAAGTATATTCCCTTATCTGCTAGTAATTTGTCTTTCAAATTTTATCAGGCTTTAAAAAATGAGTTTCACAATATGTTATACTTCATTCATAAAATTCGTAAGGTAAGATAACTTCATAAAACATCGCACTGCAATTATTCTTTTACAATAATTCATTAAAAATCATAGCATTAAGTGTTTTAATCTAATTTTTTATCTGTTTACGAAACACTAAACTGAACTGAATTACGAGATGATTTCTTGGAAAGAGCACGAAAACGCGTAATTGCGAAATAGCGCATTAAATAACAACTTACAGTGTTATAAATCTTGATATTTAACCACACCCTACAGCGCAGTATTTAGAGACATTTAGGGTAATAAATTTAAAAACGGTTGCAGTATTATTGATGAAAATAAAGGGTATGATTTTGATGAAATTACATGTTTATGGAAACAATTTTCGAAAGAAGTTGCTTTGATAAATCATTTTTTAAAGCGTTGCGAGTAATATTTCAGTTATGGAAAGGAAGTCATTTGCTAAGAGTTACCATTAGAAAAACCATTAGTTAGAAACACTTAAAATCAAGCTCACACGTTTTTCATTTTTTTTTCCTTCATGACTTATTATGAAGAACGGAATATCTTTTTGTGTAGAAATATGTATTTAAATCTTTCAAGTAAAAAATTCCAAAAAAATCTTCAACATCAAAATTTTAATAAATTACTGCTTTAGACTAATTAATCGTTTAATTAGTTTCAACAGCTAAACGGAATGTTTTGTCTATGTCAGCTTTGAAAGTTGTCAGTCATACAGATATTTTTTTATAAAGTATACAAATTGACAGTAACAGTACTGAACAGTACTTGTAAAATGCGATTTGTCTTGCAGATGGCCAAATTTGAAAATATTATCTTAAGCCCTCGTCACTGCATTCAGTGATTTCACTTTTGAACAGGAGTAGATCAAATTTCGAAATTTAATATACGTTTTAATTTACATGTTTTTCAAGGACATAGAAAAAGGGGTAAAGATACATTCCGAAGACGAGTTCTTTCTTAATAATTATGTCCTTCTTTTTATTTACATTACTTTAACCCACTGTACCATAAAAAAAATTAACAGAGTAATAATTCTACATCGCACAGAAAGTGACCAAATGCATGTTTCCAAGGTGACCTTCACTTTAAGAAAAAAATATTAAAACTCATGCAGTAAGGTGATTTTCGGTGCTCTATGCTTTTACATTATTTTTCACATAGAAAAGAAAATATCTAGATCAAATCATTTACATCGTTAGAATGATTTTTTTTTTATTTATGATATTATAATTCACTGTTAAATTACTGCTCTAGAAGTAAAAATATTTAGCAGATGTGACAAAATATGGCCACTTTTGGCAGTTTTCTCCAAAGATGGCTCATAAGCTACAATTTTTTAATCGTACCATTAAAAAATAGCTAACTTCTTTATTTAAAAAATGCATTAGATAATCATTAACAGATAAGTGAAAAATTCAACGTAAAAATTTGGTCAAATACGTCTGAAAAATATATGAAAAATCGACCTACAAAAGCAGCAATGTTAACTATGGCAGTGCAATATACTGGCACATTTTGGAACTCCTTTTGTTTTCATCAACCAAGCAAATTTCCATTGCCTCATGATGGAATTTTTTGCCTCACAAAGTTAATGCGACCAAATGCTCCTACGTAATTATTAGTCGTCTGGATTTGTACTATCAATCCTCTTGATTTGTAATAACCTTTTTGAAATCAACTTGCATATACGTTAGGTTGGAACTCTTTTTTTTTTTTTTTTCGTTTTTATACATTGTAATAGCACGGAATAGTAGTGTATTGACATACTTACGGATATTGATACACTTACTTCATCCTTACTTCGATAATGAAAAATTATATCTTCCACTGACCCACGAAGTATTATTTTTTGCATTATTTTTGTCATAAAAATTAGCTATTTTTGAAACAGAACAACCCAGGGTCTAGTATGCGTGAGTCGGTGCAAAACAAGCTCATCTCCCCCCCCCCTCCCCAGACACATCCGCTACATGTTCTAGATATGTCCTGCACATGATCTACTTCATTGGCTGTGCCATTTTACGGTTTTAAACGGAATTTCGAAATTAATTTAGAGGATTGAAATCTGTAATCCATCTCTTGAAAAAAGACCAGGCGCGTACACATGAAAAGGAATGGGGTTTATCCCCCATTGCCCCCCAGAGTCAAGTACACTTAAAAGTCATATTAATAAGAAACTCAAACTTTACGATTTTCCCCAATTTGAACAAAATTTCCAGGAGAGAGCTAAAACCACAAATAAATCGCCCGCGTTTAGAAAAGTTCTGTATCCGGGCCAGTTCAGAACCGCAAAATTATGAAGAAGCTTAAGTGACGTATCGCTCAACCGCTCGTGTGTGGCAATGAAATCTTGGAATTTCAGCACTTCTCATATTTTTGATCTTGAATTATCATCGTCACTACCAATCACCGCAAATCACGACCGATCATCGTCAGATATAAAAAAACAATCAGTTGATTTCTGTAGCATTTCATTTTTCTTCGATGTTATATAGTCAACTTTCAATAGCTCCAAGTCTCAAATGACCGTCTAAAACCTTCAAGTTACTGGTAATTCGAAATATATTTAAAGTAAGTTCCCACAACCTTCACCAGAGTTTTAGAAATAATGAAAACTTCAAGATAAAGAAATATTCGAGTTAGCGAGAGTTGACTACAAAATCAAAGTACAGTGCGTATCGAAATGATAGGTCCACCCGCATTTTTCAAAGTTTTGACTCTTAATTGAGAATAAGAATCACTTTTTTGGTACAGATAATTAGTCAGTAATTGTTATAACTATTTATGAAGAAATTTCGTAAAAATAGATAATTCCATTTTATTTTATGCAAATTTTTATTTTTAGATCGTTTCGAAAATACAAGTCCACCTTCAGAAATTTTGCTCTAACCACGTTTATTTCCAAAAATATTGTATAGATCTCGTTGCTTAGTCTGCTGCAAGACTATGCTGACTGCTGTGGAAGTATTTAAACAGACTTAAGCATCACGTTGTAAGCAAACGAAATGGGTCGTCGTTGCAGTCTTTCACAGGTTCAGCAAGGGAAAATTGAAGCATTTAAAAAGTGAGTAAAATCGAATAGAGAAATAGGTAAGCTTTTAAATAGATCGCGTAATGTTGTAAACAATTTTTTGCGACTTAGAAATGCTTACGGAAGCAAAAAATCATCTGGCCACCCATCAAAAGTGACATTCCGACAAAGGACCACCGTAAAGGACTTAAAATCAGAAAATATAAGCTTATCCACTTTAGGCAGACAACAAAACCCTCCAATATCAAAACCTACAGTTCATAGAGTAGTAAAAGAGTTCGCCAATTTAGTTTACGTGAAGAGGAAAGTGGCTCTAAAATTGACTAAAAAGCACAAGGAAAAAGAGATTGAATTTCGCAAAGGAAGTAATGGCCTGGATGCAAGATTGGCATTGTGTGATATGCAGTGATGAAAAGAAATTCAACCTGGATGGAGTCCAGATGGCTGACAGTATTACTGGCACGATCTGCGTAACGACAGACAGATATTCTCGAAAAGGCAAGCTGGTGGTGGTTCCGTACCGGATTCGTAGGTGCTGGAAAAAGTGACATAGCATTTGTAGACAATCGTTTGAATGCTGCAGGCTATCAAAAGTTGTTTGAACAATATTTTCTTCTACAATCAGAGTACATTTATGGGTCCATTCTTCATGTTCTAACAAGATAATGTTCCAATGCACACTGCAAAGTCCACTTTCGAATGCTTTCTGGATAATGGTGTACATGTTATCGAGTGGCCACCTTGCAGCCCCAACCTGAATCCAGTAGAAAGCATGTGGGGTATACTCTCAAGAGAGGTGTATGCAGGCGGAATGCAGTACAACATTATTGCAGACTGGAAAAAAGGCTATTTCCACCTAATGGTCAAAAAATGAGACAAATTGTATGCAAAAACTTGTAGAAACCATGCCGAATAGGATTTATGAGCTTATTCAGAAAAAAAGGTACACAAATTTCTTAATTCAAAATTCATTTCATGTTTGGCTCAATGGACCTATCTTTTTGGAACAGCTGTTTCATACAAATTTTGTTTAACTTATTATTCCTAGTATTTGTATACTCTTCATGCACTATTTTACATTGAATGAAGCAATTTAGTTTATAAAATAGTACTTTGCACACAATAAATCCTTTTTTACCAACATAACTTTCGATTTTACGGGTGGACCTATCATTTCGACACACACTGTACAGTTTAGAAAAGCATGGAGCATCATAATTTTATCTTCGTTGCAATCTTTAAAATCATTTGCAAGACAAGTTTGCAGCTTCACGTATGTGTGAGTGTTTTGTCGCACAGTCATATCATAAGAGGGTCGTGGCGGCCTGATCAGTAAGGTATCGGATTTGTGAACGGAAGGTCCCGGGTTCGATCATAACCGGTCGAAAATCCTCCGTCTTCATTAATGGTGACTGGGGGACGTTAAATATGCTCGTGGTCGCAAAGTCCTCCAAGTGAAACGTTACCTCTGGAGGTGCTGGACCATGAATTGCTCGATTTCTGGTCTGATCAAAAAATCAGAGCTGTCTACAGGGTCCCATCAACTGGTTAAAATACTAATAGTGGTAGGTACGGGGGATCCTGGAATGAAAACTCATGATATAAAGAATTTTCCTGGATAACTTAGTATACATTGCATTGTGTAAAATGATCTGTACTACACTTCACTCGATCTCTAAGGTGTCGTGATAATCTAAGTTATTAATGTAACTCTTAGCTCCGTATTTGTCAGATGAGTTGCTTTTGAAATTAAACCACATTGGATCAAGCCATATGTTGCGGAGCATTAACCCCATTAACTTGTTATGCCGATTTTTCGGAACATTTGCATTAGCTATAGTATGGCAAATCTGAAACTCTAATCTAATGCGGATCGCTTTCAGGTAAGGAGAATATCATCCTCAAGTTGCATCCTAAGAGCAAATCAGAATATTTACAGCAGAATCTGCAGAAATTAAGCGTCAACGTATTTCGGGTTTACAAGCACCATCACTCGGATCACCTGCATACAGAAGCTGACAATTTCGACCATTCAGGGAGAGATTCCCTCTTACTGCGAAAACATGTGATACAATTTATTTTGTACTTCACTTCGTCATTATTTAATACACGCAATCATTGCAGCAACAAATATTTGTTTATTTTTGTAGTTTTAAATCAATACAAAAATAATTTTGTAAGCTTCGGGGAAGTATGTCATTTGCTATACAAATAATATTTTAAAAAAACAGAGGAAATGTGAAAGTTTTGTTTATGAATTTTCTACATGGACGTAATAAGATTGCTGCTAAAGATCATTTATGTTTGTTTCAAACTAAATATACGGCGTTTTCCGTTTAACCCGCAAGACCACTATTTTTCCACCTGTTAAGTCTTAGAGATATATTTCCAATTACAAAAATGATCAAAATAAGTTTCGAAGCTAAAATATGAAAAGTTTAAAGTGAAAAATACGAAATGTAACTTTTTATATCTATCCCAAGTCCTCAACACTGATTTTATGGAAATCACAATCACAAAAAAAAAAAAAAAATATGTAAAAGAAGTTTGACTTAAGCGCAATCAATATCACCGAAATATGAAACGCAGCGTTTTATGACCAACTCCACTTTACACTCGCAGTTAATTACGCCATTTGTGGGGAAATATAGCTCCTAGCAACTCCTTAAAAATGTATGCGTGCAACTTAACATTCTTCTTCTGAAAAGGCGATAATTTCCATTCTCATTTTACACGGTTCCTACTAATTTTAAACTTTAATATCTCCTTGAAGTTTAGACACTTTTTGTATAGGAATTATTTTTCAATGAACATTATTTCAATTTATGCAATGTAGGGGAATTGGAGACAGTAAAAATAATAAAACTTCGGATTTTTTTCACTCCCCCCCCCCCTTCCGCTTCAAACTTTACTCTGCATCTTATTTTGAGCATTTTTACAACTGGTAGTCCACATCTAGGACTAACGGTTGCGCAAATAGAGGTGTCTTGCAGACTAAACTGGGATATGCTGTTTGTAACGTGTTAAAGATATGAATGATAATTACTGCAAAGGCGAATGTAAGCAGAAATAATTTTTCTGCTAGTTGAGGCCAGCTTAAGTTTTCAGCTGTTATATGGTAATATTAATCTTTACTAATAATAAAGCTGAAAGTCTCTCTGTCCGGAGGATGTCTGTAGGATGTCTGTGACGCGCATAGCGCCTAGACCGTTCGGCCGATTTTCATGAAATTTGGCACAAAGTTAGTTTGTAGCATGGGGGTGTGCACCTCGAAGCGATTTTTCGAAAATTCGATGTGGTTCTTTTTCTATTCCAATTTTAAGAACAAAAATATCATAAGATGGACGAGTAAATTACGAAATTATCATAACGTGGAACCGTAACATGGGCACAACCCAATTGGCGAAATACGAAATTATCATAACGTGGAACCGTAACATGGGTACAAGCCAATTGGCGAGACAATTCACCATACATTACTTGTAAATATACAAGCGAACCAAAAGATCTTTTAATTTTTCCATTACGGGCAAAGCCGTGCGGGTATCACTAGTATGAGAATAAAAATGTTCCATCAGGAAAAAGGAGCGGATGCTAGATCTAAGTGCGTAAGTGAACTTCAAAATTCTTTTAATTAAACTAACTTTGTCATGAGTAATGCTGTAGTAAGAAAGCATTTAGCCGTATAATTTTAATTTCTTTAGTAATTCTAGTTTTGTAAAGACAACGTATTTAACGTGTGATAAAAGAAGGCTACTTGGTTGTGTTGTTACTCTTAATCTTTGTCCGAATAAGGAGAAAAAATTATAATTCAAAAATGTTCAGATTGTGAAAGTAATGTGCTTTAAATTGTATTTATGAAGGAAAATTAGTTTAGGAAATAATGTCTGTACATTAACTTGCTATTATCTTTCGAATAGGTAATTGTACTCTTACGAAAAAAAAAATATCCTAATTAGTGGGATTTTATATGTATTATGAAAAAATGGAAGGCAAACATTGACATGAATTCAAGTCTTCCTTACAATTGCTAGATCGAAACTTTAATAAGAGACCGTACTGAAAGTAAAATAAACACGAAGTTTGAAGTTTTGATTGGAAACTAACTAAAGCTACTTGTTATAATATGTACAGTAGGGTGGAGTAAAAAAATAAAATCTTGAATTTTGAAACGTTTGGGGTCTAAAAAGTTGCCTTTTAGCATCAATAAATTCCATTCAAAATTTTAGACTCATAGAATTATATCTATAGGTTCCTAAATCGTGCCAAAACGGTCCAAAAGTGTATAAATTGACCTTTTGTGGAATTCTTTAGGAAATTAAAAATATATAATTTCGAAATTATTTAGGGGTGTTAATGTTAACTCTAGGTATCATTAATATCTCCTAGAAGTCTTAGTTCAATAGAGCATTTTCTTTAAATTTCTCAAAAGCCGCTACATGAACCAGTTATCGACTTTTTTTCTCCCATTTTCACACGATCTTACAAAACAAAAATATGATAAGTGCACATAGCACAAATATTTTAAACACAGAATCTGAACTCTATTTATAAGTAATAAATTTAATTTCGTATTAAAATAGTTTATTACATTACATTTAAGAACTTTTGTTATGTACTACTGCTGCAATATTAAACCGAAAAAAATATAGTATCTTGGAAGAAATCCTCTTAGTATTGCATTATATCACTTTTAAGAAATTAGTTACTTCAGTATTCATAAGTTTATGTGCGTCAAGTACCTCAAAACCAATTAACAAGCACCCAAAACTAAAGTATTTTAGGTTTGAAAGCTGACTTAGTAACGAACCTAGACATTTTAGATCTGGACTCTAGTTTGCTCGCAATGGAACCCTCACGTCTTTATCTGCCACAAAAGGGTATTAAAAACTTTGTTATAGCTTGACCATGGAGAGACGACAGGTGAACTAGAAGTCTAAACGAAGTGATAGGTGAAAAAAAGATTTTATAGCAAAATGGGAGATGTACTGTTTTCTTCAATGGAGGCTCATATGTTTCTGTTGCCAGGTTATGAGTTAGGTGTTAAGTCAACAGTTAAAATTTAACTTTGGCACTATAAACTGTCGAACCATTGCAGCTGAATGTTTGCTTAGCTTATGTCTTATTAACAATATTATACTGTATGCTAGATTTCGAATAAATCTTAGTTTATAAACCAACATTGGTAATAAGATCTCTAAAGGACCAAAAACTTAATTTCGTCTAAGTATATCGTCCGCTATCTTTCTCAAGTCGTGTGGCAAGTATCTAGAAAATGGGACTATTATATATAACAGCCATCTTCTAGACAAGTGGAGTGTTTTCATGAAAAACCAGGCAGGAGTGTAAACATCAATGACGTATATACACAGAGAGATCATCTTTTCACTCTGATTCTTTTAAATGTTTAACTTTAAAGACGGGTGGCAGTTATCATCTATTTGGAAGGTACTGCAGGATGAGGTTTTTTAGTAGCAAGATCGCTTGAGCATTCCGCAGATGAAACATCTTAACAAATTTAATACGAATATCTTGTTGTTGTGAGCCAAGATCTGTTTTAGACAAAGTTGAAGAAACATTCTCGAAGAATATATCCCTGAATTTCTCCATTGCAGAATTTCGCAGGTTTTATAGCTTTTCTGGTAATTACTAAAAAAAAAAAAACTTGCGGGTCTTTTCGTTGTTTCATTCAAATGTTACATTAAATGTTTCAATCAATCAATGGAGTTTCATTTGCATAATTACCACAAAATATCTACCACTGCATGTGTTTGTTTAGTCCTAACTCTAGGCGACGAATGATACATCCTGTCGAACCAGTACTGGTGTCGATACAATCACACCAAGTGGCTGCTCATTGGATGAAAAAGAAATTATTATTAATGTATTATACAGTTTCAACTTATCCACACGAAACTGTTGTTTTATGTTCTGTGTATTTTGAGCCGGGTTCTTGTATCAAAGTATAATGATGATCGACAAGAGATGCACTATAATGGTTTTTGCGTCTTTTCACTTGCGATGGTATTATGACTTCTGCACTTAAATCTCTTTTTCTAGTTTTTGTAATCTGGAGCGTTAATTTGCATATGCTGTTTTCTAATTTTGTTTTCAGCTTCAAATTGTAGATTTACCTTTTCGTTTCGATATAATTATTTAGGCGAATTCGTTAAAGCAGAGTGATATAACAACTTTGTGTCACCAGTTTTCTCAACTGAAATCGTTATTTCAAAACTTTCTGTTCGCATTTTTCCGTACTATATGGTTTTATAGTTTTGAAAACTTTTGCTGACCTTTTCAAACATCAGGAGAAGAAATAGGAGGAAGATAGAGTGATCCAACCAAACTACACAAAATGCAAATTAAAAGACTCATGAAAATCCCTCAAACAATCCAGACAGTATAATTTTTAACTAATGCTAATTCATGAAGATATTTTTCTAGAACTCGTCAGCGCCTGCTATTGGCACTTTGTTAAAAAAATTGACAAACTATTAACGTAACAGATTTTTCTAAAAGAAGTGAATCCTTCTAGTATTTTGATTAAAACTTCGTAGAAAATTTGATTTCGACGGCCATTGGTGACTAATAGTGTGTAAGTTTTCTCAAGAGTCATCCGACTTTGAAAATGTCTGCAGAAAACCTAGTTTAGCTACTAAGATGACAAGTTTATTTTGAAATGTACTTTTAGTTAGTTATTCAGAACTCAAGCAGAACGTGAGGGACGAGTGAGAAGAATTTTGAACGTGGTACTTGTTAAAGTAGGTTTGCTTAATTTGAAATGGGTCATTCTTAAAAAAATTTAACTTTTCAGTCACACGGCTTTTACAGTAAACACTTTAACCCATTCCTTGCTCCGGCCGATACAGGATCGGCCGCGCAGTGTGTGTTAAAACTGTCCCTGAAGATGCAGGCTCGTCGCAAGAAAATGGTTTCTAATTGCCTTCGGCGATCCTGTGTCGTCACGGCGTTTCTAGCAGTTTTTGCTTCGGCCGAGTATGTGTCGGCGATCCTTCCAGGGGCAGAACCCTGTTATTGCTCTTCTCTTTGGGTTTTGGTGCTTTTAGGGGAGCGGTAATCAAGCTCTTTTCCTTAGTCAAAAGGGATGTAACTTATAGTATTTCAAGAAACTGCTGTTGTAATTTATTTTATTTTACTAAGATAACCTTTCAAGTACTCTTAGATGGGACACGCATAATGCTTTAAATAATCAGGCAATACATTTTTATTTTTTCGTGGAAGCTTTGTTTCTTAGCATTCTGGCATTTGAACTCATGATGAACAAGTGTGAAAATATTTCCTTACTCATTTTACCAATATTTCTATGCTTGAATAAAGCAAAGAAACGAAAATATATTTTTCTTGTTATTAAAGATCCACCTTCTTACACAAGCATCCTTAACTAAATGTTTTATAATCCTCAAATTTTATAATTTATTTTACACAATATTATTTTTTAAAATTCTCTTACATATCTTAATTTTGTACGAGTATGTTTTATTTTTTTTAATTATAATGTGTTTACTACGCTTTTTATTTATTTGTATACTATTATTATTTTTTAATATTTATTTTTTTTTGTTTATTTATTTTTAAATGATGATATTTTCAAACTTAAATTATAACTTTTTATATTTGCGGCACCCTTTGATGGATTTTTAGTGATACGGTTTTGAATATTTTTAATTTCACAAACAAAAATTATGTCGACCGCATTGACTATACGTAAGAGTTGACCATAAAATAAAAACTACAGTACAAATGAAATGATAATATCTTGAGTTCTTTTCGCTTTACTCATACGAAACGAAACATTCCTTTTCTCCCTTTCTTTTTCAGATTTTATTTATTGTTTTAAAATGGCTCCAATGTTTTAATTGCCCCTTCTTTTATGAGATTTTAAAAATATAAATAAAATATTTGGTTTCTTTTCAATAACCAAATTGCCTTAATTAGTAGTTAATCCTATGAAACTAACCAAAATTTATCCAAGTATGTTTAAAAAAAAAGAAAAAAAAAACAATCCGACTCGATTTCAAGCAAGATTTTCTTTTTTTTTCTTCTGAAGACATGTTCCCAAATACAAGCAGTAAAGCTTTCTTTGAAATTCCTTTCTGATTCAAACTGTTTTGTTGTAAGAAAATAATGTGGTTGGGATGACCACAAGACACCAAGGGGGACACCTCCTTAAGGAATCGACCTCTCCCAGGCCGTCTGTTATTCCTCTCTCAGCTGGGGGCTTTTAGTTGCATGCACAAAAGTATCCTTTAGGGAAATAGGGGATTAGCCGCAAGTTTTGATCTTTTGTAATCATTTATCTTTAAAATACTTCCCACGCTTGAGCAACTGATATCTGGGCATTCAGAAGGGATTTAAAAGTCATCGGAGTTACAAAAAAAGAACCGACCAGCAAAGGGATGTCTCTGTGTTTATTGGTCGTTTTGAAGGGTCACAACGTATCAAAGGGCACCGAAGAATACTTTTTATCCTCTTAGAAAATCATTCCCACAGTTAAAGCGTTTTTGTCCATTAAATTCCCTTGCTCACAGGTTGGATCAATCAGTCAATTGTTTGAAGAATGTTTTGTTGAGCGTTGAGCCCTTTTGAAAGATAGATCATCTTACATTTAACAATTTTTATTTCTTAAGTGTATAAAAAGAAAAAAAATGATATACTGAGATAAAAGCAAAAAGAAAAATAAATCAATAAAATATTTAGTGTTATAAAAATAATTGCTTTTCGTCCTATCTTCTATTGTTTATTATTTTCCCGTTATGTACTGTGTAAATTTAATGAATATTTCAGCACATATTAGCAACCTTGTCTTTTGTTGCACTGTTTAACTCAGTGCCAAAAACTAATAAAGCGAAGAGATTTTCGAATGCAAGCTGAGCAGCAAAAACAACATTAAAATCCCGATAGCAAAATGGGGAGAAAAGTGCTATTACAACGTAGCAAAAAGCAACTCCGTTCGTTATCTGCGGCATGCGCGTTAAGGGGTTTCGGGCTGATCATGGAATGGGTTTAGGAACAGTTTATTTAACAATGTTTTTTAATTTCATCAAAAAATATATCTATTTAACCTCTTACAACAATTTTATAATAATGATTTTTATTTTAATATATTTTTTGGTTCACAATATGTGAATTCACACTTCTGTGTCATGTCACACACCAGGTGTGACTGTTTATGTTGTTTAATAACTTGTTTAATTTGAAGTTTATATTTATTTATTTATTATTTCTGTCACTAGTGTCTCAAGTACTAAATGTTTAAGTATATTTAACTTTTTAGTATTGTGTTTTAGTTTCAGTAGGATAAGGAATTACGTCACACAATAAATTTTCGCCTCCGTTACCCAAAGATGAAATGCCATTTCTCATTAACGCGTGGCAGTAATGACATCACATTTTATTTCCCATAATATACAAGAGAGTCAGTCCCCTTGATTTTTCCAGTCGCAAAGAAGTTATGATTTTTTTTTTTTTTTTTTTTTTTTTGAAAAACAAGAAGATTGATTTTGTTTTAAAAACCAAGTCTGGTTATTTCGAACTCTCACCTCCGTAACTTGAATTTCAGGAATGTAAATTAATGTCAGAAAAGAAGTTTACGTGTTTTCATAGGCTTAACATAGGCAGATTGTAGCTACGAAAAAAAATTATTTTCCCTGAAAAATGTATCCGTTAGGTTTATATTAATGGAAAATTCCTCACCTCCGTGAATCTCACTTCCGTGATAGACCTTATCAATGTCATTATTTCTGAGAAGAGAATAAACGTCGGAGGTGAAATTCATCAATTTTAGACAGTCTAACAAACTGATAAATTACCAGTATGTACTCAACTATACTAATTTGGAAATATATTTATACTATAATATTTTTAGCACAAATTAGAGCTAAAAGGATAACTAAAAGTTTCGCAGTACTATAGTTTAGAGAGCTTAATATTAGATTCACACTTATCATTCAAAAAGCTCATTGTTTGCACAATTAACAAAATTACTACTTTGATATTAAATTGACCTCTGTTTTCAAATACTAAAAGTTTTTTTACTATTATTTTTTTCTGTGAACAAGTTTTTTTTTTTTTTTTAACATTTATAAGTAAAATAATTGGAATTTAGCTAGGCCATTGTTTATGGTACCTTCTAGTTTGTAACACTTAATTGTAAGAATGAAAAAAAAAAAAAGTTTTGAAATTCAAAAATATTATCGTTCAAAAGTTACATTCTTTAGAATGACCCATGTAAGACTCATTTTCTTTGCCGTCATTAAAGTCTTTTTTGAAATATTATTATTATTATTATTATTATTATTATTATTTTTTGTGCATTATTGAATTTTTCGCTATAAAGCTTGTATTTTCTGGCATAAATGAGTTATATATATATATTATTAATATTCGAAACAGAAAGCTTCCTCGTATATATAATAGCCAAAGCACTGATTGAGTAATGCTGGCGTCACAAATAATGAAACTCGTGTCACAGCATGCGTGCTGGCCGTATTTCATTGCTGAAGCACCAAAAATGCAGTAACTTTATTAATAATTAGACAATAATTTTTGTCAACGTTGGTGAAAGAGAAGTGCTTTGCTTTGACAAGGCTGAACTAGATCCAATAAATAACTTTGCTGGTCAGAGATTGAATAAAGGAAACTTGTTTGTTGTCCGTTTTCAGCTCAAATCATTATGGGAAAACAAGACGCATGTTTTATTCTAATAAGCGTTTTGCATGAAATCAACTAAAACTATTAGGGTAGACCGACCAGTGAATGAACAGTTAAGCACTATTTCATTTTTTAAAAATCCTAGTAATTTTAAATTCTATACTATACAGATTGTGATAGCTAAAACATTTTAATTGATCTATGTAAATATCTCTAAAAAATCGCGGGAACATAAATGGTTCCGCTTCCGACTTTTTTAGGTTTTTAAAGAAAAAATGGCACAAAGACCCAGTGAATGAACACCTCGAACCAGTAAATGAACACAAATTGGTCCAGTGAATGAACATGATAAATTTTGATTCAAAAAGAAACTAAGTTTCTTTGAGATCTATCTATCTATATAACTACTATATCTATTTATCTATCTATCTATTTATATAACTATCTATATCTATCTATTTATCTGTGTATCTATCTATCTATTTATATACCGTATCTATCTATCTCTATGTCTATTTACCTATTTATCAATGTACTTATCTATTTTTCTAGCTATCTATCTACTTATCTGTATCTAGCTATGTATATCTATCTATCTATCTATCTATCTATATACTTATCTATCGATCTATCTACTTATTTATCTACTTATCTATCGATCTATCTATCTACTTATTTATCTATTTATCTATCTATATACTTATCTTTCGATCTATCTATCTATTTATCTATCTACTTATCTCTATATATATCTACTTATCTGTCCGCTTATCTACTTATTTATCTATGTATGTATCTATATATCTAACTATCTACTTATCTATTTATCTATCTATCTACTTATCTATCTATATGTCTACTAATATATATACTTATATACTTATCTATCTACTTATCTCTCTACTTATCTACTTATCTATCTACTTATCTATCTGTCTATCTGCCTAACTATCTACCTATTTATCTGTCTGTACATCTAAATATCTACCAATCTACTACCGTTCCTCCTAATCAATCTATTTATCTATCTATCTCCTTATCAGTATATCTACCTATCTCTATCTATCCAACAATCTATATCTATCGGTCTATCTACCTATCTATCTGTTAACCACTACCTATATATTTATCTATCAGTAAATCTATCGATCTATCTACCTACCTACCTATCCTATCTCTATATTTATCTGCCTATATATCTATTTACCTCTTATTTTTTATATATCTATCTCTATATCTTCCTCTATCTATTTATTTATCTATATACAAACATACATACATATCTACCTATCTATTCTCTCTCTTTGTATATATATTTCTATTTCTCTATATCTCTATCTATCTGTCTATCTATCAAGAGAAATAAAGATGTAGAAAGATAGATGTAGGTAGGTAGGTTAATATACAGATAGAGATATAGATAGATAAAAGATAAAAATCAGTAAAAAGTGCATTGTTTACAAAGACAAAAATAAAGAAATTATAAAATATATAATGAAATCTTTACTAATAATAAAGCTGAAAGTCTCTCTGTCTGTCAGGATCTCAGTGACACGCATAGCGCCTAGATCGTTCGGCCGATTTTCATGAAATTTGGCACAAAGTTATTTTGTAGCATGGGGGTGTGCATTTCGAAGCGATTTTTCGAAAATTCGATGCGGTTCATTTTCTATTCCAATTTTAAGAACAAAAATATCATAAGATGGACGAGTAAATTACGAAATTATCATTACGTGGAACCGTAACATGGGTACAAGCCAATTGGCGATAAAATTTACCATACATTATGTGTAAATATACAGGCGAACCAAAAGATCTTTTAATTTTTCTATTACGGGCAAAGCCGTGCGGGTACCACTAGTACATAAATAAATAAGCATATAAAACTATCTGCATTACAAATAAGTAAGAAAATTAAAATATCTCAAAGAAACTTCAAATTTTTTTTTAAATCAAAAGAAATTTTGCAATTGTTCATTCACTGGGTTTTCGCAATTTTTCGTACCCAGTGACTGAACACCCCTCTACCTGAAAATCTACGCATTCTGCATTGACTGAAACAATTTAAATCCATAGCCTAAATATGTATACTTAATTTTTCTTTCATAAAGTTAAAAAATAAAATTTATCAATAAAAATAATATTCATCAAAATAATTGCTTGCGCGAAACCAGCCTTATTATTTTAAAAGAGAAAAACAACGATTCACGGCAGTAAAACTTTCAAATTTTTTTCAGGAAAAAAATACGTATCCAAAGTAACCAATCAGGTATCAGATAACTTAGAATATCAATAAAGAACACTTTTGTAGTGAATTTATTTAGAAAAAAAATTTTGGAAGCTTATTTTTTTAAAAAAAATGACGCGCTGTTCATTCACTGGGTGGTGTTCACTCACTGGTCGGTCTACCCTATATTCGGAAATATAATCTGTCGTGAAGTTTCTGACTAATTTACTTTCTCCCCCCCCACACACACACACAATCAATATTGAACATTTATCTCTCATATATATTTGAATATGTCAAATTTTACGGGAAATTTTTCTAGTAAAGAATCAATATGCACCCGTCATACGATGACAAGCAGTATTTTTAATATTTTACACATTACTTAAAATAAGCACTTTCTGATAATTTTCAGATAAAGTAATTCTTACTACAGTCGACTCTCTCTATCTGAAAACTCCCTAATGTGAACGCCCCGATATTCTGAACACATTTTGATGGTCCCGGCGAAAATCCATAGACTTAACATATAGGTTGACCTCTCTGCTCTCTGAACATCTCAGTATTATGAACACTTATTTTTAACCCCGTTCAATAATTACCTCTTTATATACCGAAAACATTCACAATCGGTACTCGGGAATTCTTAATAAAATTGGAAAGCCTGAAATACATTCACGATTTTATCCCAATGATTGAATGGTATTAAAGGGTAGAAGAAAAATAAATTTCTTGGGTAATGACTGCATCACAAAAAATCATTCAGCTGAGCAATATGAGCCTGATAATTCTGCCACTGAAATATATTTCAAGAATCCAACCACTGTATCAAGTAGTATTCAAGACCTTTAAAGCATTAGGATTTTCTTTAAAGATTGCCTTCAATCAAAATGCGGCTGAGAATCACCGGGACACCATTTTACTTGTATGATAAGACGTAGGGGAGACCGGGACAAGGTGACGAGCCGGGAAAGATGACGAATGTCTTAATTTTCCGTTTTCCCTAGGAAGCAGCATCAACTGGATACAGCTGGCTTTCCTATCAGACATTTGTTCAGCAATAGTATTGACACGCTGAAATAGCCATTTTTTTTTATAGTTCTGAAGCTCTGATTTTTTTACCGCTGTTACTTTATAACTTTTATGCATGGGTACATTAGTTCTGCTGCAAATATAGGTATGATAGATCGTTTCTCTTTAGTATTTATGAATAAATTAGTTTATATACAACATATTACCATGAATAAACGTCAATTAACTGCCTCCCTTTATGGCAATGAAGACGTTACCTTTCAAACAGGGAATCCGGGGCACGATGACGGACCGAAACACGGGTCAAGATGACAAGACTTCCTCTTTACAAGTCCTGCTTGTAAAGAGGAATATTCTGACCCTCCAACAAAAGAATAGAACCGGTGCTGCAATGCCGAGAGTTGTGGCATGAGGAATGTTCCAATCAATGAAAATGGCAATTCTACTTGTGACTATTGTTAACTGGACAACTAAACACTTCAACGTTACGTTACAAAGCATTACGCTTAATTTGATACTTTCTATAAGACGTAAAAACACAGTTATTATTTGTTAAACTATGTAATATATTCAAACAATAAAATATGTTCAATCTTTTTAAGTGTTGTCATCTTGCTCCAAGGCCAAAGTCATCTTACCCCAGTACTGGGACAAGATGACGATTTGTTAAGGTTATGAAAAAATAAAAATATCCTTTTTTTTATTTGAAAAATTAAATGGTAATATATATATATATATATATATATATATATATATATATATATATATATATATATATATATATATATATATATATATATATATATATACAGCTACAAAAAAAAATACTAAAACAGCTCATGCAAAATTAATTTTACTATCCTTAAAAATAAATTAATAAACAACAAGTATTGTTAGCATAGTCATCTTGCCCCGATCTCCCCTACCTTACATAAGAATACACAATGCAAAAACAGATTTAAAATAATACCTTTTTTTTCAGGTGTTTAACCGATAACTGTATTGAAATATTTTATTGTTTAATGTATATAAAACATTTTCTAATCAAAAAAGAAGGAAAGAAAGTCATGAGTTTATTTCCTATGCTGAGTTGAACTAGAGACACTGCACTAGCCACCAATCCAAAATTCAGCACCTCTATCTTGGTAACTGGTGTAGCTCGCCATGCAAATAACCGACTCAATTGAAGCAATAGAGTAAATATACATGCATTATCCAGTCTCTTCTATAATGAACACCCCTATAATCTGAACACTTTTATTCGGTCCCATGAGTGTTCAGAATAGATTCCACTGTACCTGAAAATGAATTACAATGCTTGAACTATCCTTCGCAAACTCAAATTCTATGATTTCTAAGCTGTTCGAATTTAATGTGTGGTGGTCTATAGCAAAGTGGCTAATGCTTTTACTACCATGTTTTTGTAAGATTTAAAAAGTATTCTTCTTGAATGCTGAGTCCACCAAAATATTTTCCTGAAGAATCGATGACTTTTAATCATGTTTTTTTTAATTTATTATTTTTTATTTATATTTTTTGTTTATTTAATGTAACTGTTTTTTTTAATTCTTATTTATATATTTATTTTTAAATATATCATTATTTTTTTATTTTTTTTATTTATTTTTATGTATTTATTTAAATATCTTCATTATTTTATTTGTTTTAAATTATTTTAATAATGTAATTATTATTATTTTATATTTTTTATTTGAAGTTTTAAAAGCCTTTCAAGACTTCTTATTACGCTTTTCAGTTTTAGAGAATTTAGATAACTCATTTATTTTATTACTCTTAAAATTCAGAAACTTCATAGGTAGTTTATTGTTGTTTTCTTTTTTGTAATATACACTATAAAGTGAGCTAAAACATTTGCCTGGCATCATAGCATAGTATGAATCGCAATTTTGATTATGAAATATATCAATTTCAGTTAATATTGTAATCCGTGACTATATACTTTGTTTCTCTGCATACTAAGGTAAAATCTTCCAACTTTTAAAGTCTCAGTTATCTCGTACGACAGTTAACAAAATGTCGAGAGAAACAAAATCTAAAATCTTATTTTAAAAAAAAGGATTTGCATTTGAGCGTAAAAACAAAATACAGAATTTTACGTCTCCGACGGAGCTTTTACCGTACATGGCGATTTTCATGATGAATTTTATTTCCGAGTGAAAAATTTCATGACAGGTAAAAAAAGTATATACATCCTTATGTAATTTCTCTTAGTTTTCAATATGCGTGAAGTACGAAAAATCGATTGATAAGTTTTCTTTTGTTACGCATTTTATTTTCACCCGTACTAGTTGCATAAAATACATTTTCTAAATTCAATTTGTGAAGGCCTTGTATGTAGAAATCTAGTTTATTTTTCAGAAAAGAAGCATACTGCAAACTTTTATTCTTATCTTGAACGTTTGGGAAAATATTTGTTGGCCCGTATGCTTTCAAAGTTCAGTAAAGATTTTTGTCTTACATTGCTGCAAAAAAAAAAAATCATTTTTTATTTTGCTTTGGATACAAAAATATGAAATGATAAAAGAAAATTCAAATTTCCAAGATTTGTGCTGTCCATCCCACTCAACTTTGAAGGGGGAAAAACAGGAATCTACGATTGCATAGAATTTTTGAAATTGACCAGTTGTTGCTTCTCCATTTAGGGAATTTCGAAGACAAAATGCCTTCAGCAGTACAATACGCACAGTATCAAAAAAGCATTGTTGTTATGGAATCCAATTACTTCTTTTTTCGATATTAAGCATAACGTACCACTTTCAGAAAACAAAATGAGGTGCAAAGAAGCCGAAAACTTTGTAAATGCTAAAAGTACGAAGACTTTTCAACAAAGAATATTCACAAATTAATAAAAACAAAGTATGGATGCGAATCCCACAAATGTTGACAATGATGTCATCAATGGTGAGAAATACTACTTCTGGGGGTGTTCTTTCAAATTTGGAAGCAGAAAAATGAGTTAAATATGCTGTATCGATTACGGGGTACAGCAAGCAAACGTCCACACTTACATCCTTTTCGTTGGGAATGAGCAATCTTGGAATCATTTGCGCAAAAGCGCGTGTCATTTGCGGTTTTTCTTTGAACAAAGTTCAAGTAGTACCAAAAAAAAATGTACATTTTCCCCCAATAGCTGTCTTAACGGGATTTGCTGATTTTAGCTTCTCTAATTTTTAATAAAGTCTAGAGGTCATTCAGCTTTTCCGTAGTTGTGTCCTATTGTTAAAGAAATGAAGCTTTGGTTTTTTGGAATAATAAATTCTTTTTATTTATTTTTTTTCTTTTGCATAATTTCAAGCGTGGCTTGTACTACAAGTAATATTTATTACTGCTTAAGAATTATTTACAACAGTACAGCAGATTTAAAATATGACATTCATTGCCTTTACATTGAACTATTTTATTCTAACTAGATTCAAATTGCGTCCTGCTACTCCCTAAATGTGGTCTGAATCACTAAAGGGGAAATTCACTACTTAAAATTTCTTAATTTCTTTGCTATTTAAATTTTGTTTCAAATGTAAATACAGCTCTTAAATGAACAAACTTTGATCAAGCTGAAAATAACATTAAATTTACTTTTATTTTCTAATAAATCTGAAAGCACTAATTAATGTAACTCAAACTTTAGGCCGAATGCGATTCACAGTCCAGCTCAAATTGCCTGTTAGGGTAACTGTTATTTCTCTGTATTACTGCTTTAACTTAACCTTTTTTTTTCGATCAGTAGGGCAACATTTTTGAAGTAACACATTCATTATCAAAAACTGATACAAAATACGTGTGTATAAATGTTTACGCCATAATTATACGCCGGCCAGATTTAAAAGTACGAAATAGTCAACAAGCCATGCCAATGCAAAAACGATGTGAAAAAAGATGTCTGAGAAATGTGCTTAATATTTTGAAGTGTAAATTTTTTCAGGGGTACGGAATTATCCGCTTAAGAAGATTTATTAAATACTTCTAATTTCTTAATACTTTTTTTTTTCAAATTAACTTCTTCTTTAAATATTTTTTTTTCTCAACTTTGCTCTATGTTTTAATAAAACATATTATCTCTCATATGCATTTACATATACTTTTAAATTGTTATGTCAACAGTTTTTGATGTTTCGTTGCTTCACTGCTCAAAGTAATTAAACCGTTTATCACCTTCTCAACGTTTTTTGAAACAACAGTATACATATATATGCAGCACTTTGCTTTACGCTTTCGACTTATGTATTTCTACCGGAAATTTAAAAGGCCTTCGGGTAAGTTTCATAAAATGAAAAGAAACTGGAGCTAAAGTTCAAAGTTAACTAATATTTCTCTTGATTAATGCAGTCAAATAAAATACAACGGAAAGCATTATGACTCCCTTGAGCCAAATTACTTCTACAACATTTAAATAAATTGCGAAGTATGCAATCTGGCGTGGTGAACTTGCTTCAAAATCTCTCGCTCTCTCTCTTTTTTATCGTTATTACACGTAGTACGCAAAGGTTAATTTCCAAAAGAAAACCGTTTAAAGCAGAAACTGCAAACAAAAGTAGTCTTAATATTACGTTGTGTGATACTTTTACTCCAACAAATAAATCCTTACGATTTATTTAATTCTAAGCAAAATATACTAACCAGACGAGTCAGTTGAAAAGTCTTTATTTTAGCATGAATGTATTCATACTTGAAAAACAATTTAAAAAAATAATAACAAAATAGTTTAATCAAACTCATAAATTAAGTATTTTTAGAAAATTAGCGCTATTTGCCTCTTAATGACTTTGTTTTGTAATTAAGCATTTAGATTTATTATTGTTTTGTATTGCATTTTTATTACTTTAAATACGAGTATTTTCCTCACTTTACACCCTATTTTATACTGGTTATGATGTTTCATTTCATTAGACTCCTTGCATGAATCAAATAAACGTCGATTTCTTTTTTAAGCTAAACTCAGTGGCAAAACAGTCCATGGGGTCCATGGCCTACTGTGTCCTTCTCAGTTTTCGTGACCGAGGGCACTGGGGTACAAGACAAATGTTCCGGATAGGTGGTCAGCCAAACCTGGAACCCCCAGGGTTTAGTTTCCAATCTCGCTTGTTACTCCTTTTATCGACCCTCTGCAGGGATGAAAGGTTGAGTTACCTATAAATCATAACTTAATTGCTGCTGCTGCTATTGAAAACATATTGCATCTTTAATTCCATAGGTGAAAGTATTTCTACATACACGTCAAGGTCCCCTCCCCTCTCCCAATACAGAAACACGATACCAGTTTTCATAGTATCAAGCTTGTTGTCACTGTTGGAAACGCACTAAATCTTGATTTTTTTTTATCTGTGTAACATAGTGCAAAGGTACTTTCCTTTCTTTCAGAAACATGATTCTAGTATTGATAGAATTACACCTGTTGTCACTATTGAAATTGCGTTACATCTTTTCACAACGTTAGTAGTCAAAGTGTTCCTACATCCATAGTACATGAGTTTTCCACTCATGCAGAAGCGAGAGTACTTAATTCATTATTTTTAAAGAGGCAGCGTTGGTTTTTTTTTTTTTTTTTTCACATTTATTCTTGGCTGCTCTTGAAATAAAGTTGATTGAGATAAAACTGTTGAGTAGTTTACGTTAAATATGATAACTTTGATTAAGTGTTGTAGCCTTTTTGTCATCGACATTTCGATAATGACTGAATTCTGAATTAATCTTTTTTTTTTGAGCAAACACGATTGATCATTGCTCTCATTTGACTGTCCTTGACGTTACGCTGATTTTATTTTCCCCCCGCCTCCCTCTGCAGCACTCCCGCCCACCGTCCACTGCAGGCGCTGCTCCTCTGGTCCCGTGCACCGTCCCCGGGAATCTGCTTCTTCTGGTAGGTGGTGTCCATGTCAGCACACACGCACGCTCATACACATACACACACGCCTACGTGCATACACACAGGTTTACACACACAACTATACACATGTAATCGCCCAGGAGGAGGGGCAGGCTTTGGGGGGCAGGAGCCGTTTCTAGAAACAATAACTTCAATGAGTAGGGTCCTGTCGCAACTCGTGATTGCGAAACACATAATTTGAATTCAAAATTTCAGAATTCAAATTAATTTACTTTTTTTCAATACTTGAGGTTGGTTCAACTACAATAAAGTCGGAGTTTACGACACAGTTTTTTGAAAGTAATGTTAACATTTTAAGTGTAACGCAGGAGACAATCGTCGGCACATGACTGGTGATCCAAAATGTCAAGCCAAAGTATTACTCGAGATTTTTTTTTTTTTTTTGATGGCATTTTATTGTTATACCTGACTATAACCGGGAGACGTTTTCTTCAGCGGCATCTCTTTGTCAAACCCAAATCTATCTCAAAAAATCTTATTTTTCATTTAGTTCAGTAGATGGCATTTTTTGCTGAAGGTTTCAAAGGATAGAGGGTTTTTTTTTTTTTCAAACTGCACGTGTTTCTATTTATATTTATTTATTTTACATTATGTAAATTTTTAAGAAAATAATTAAACTATTTTTGCTTTGAATTTTTAGAAAATAATGCTCCAATAGACACGAACTTTACCACTTCCAAGCTAAGTGGAAGCCGCCTCATGCGAATATGCAGTGGTTACAATGTTAATCCATGGAATTCAAAATATCAATTTTAAGTACTTTTATTTTGTACTGAACATTTGATTTTTGCAATAAAAAATTGAAAATTTATGTCCCCAAATCATCAAAATAACTTGAATCAAGAGATTAAAGCCCTGACATACATACAAGAAAAAAAAATCATTTACAATTTTAAGTTCGTTGCTGATTTATAAAATCCTAGCAAACTAATTCTAATAACCTTTAAAACATAACGTGTTATAAATTAAACAGTCGAGTGTCAGAGTCAAATCATGCACAACTGTTTACATATCGATATCTAAGCCGAAATAAAAGTGAATAAATTTATTACGGAAGTAGAATAATCGAGAAATCGGCGCTGGGACGAATCGATTCACCAAACTTTTCATGGAAATAAAGTGTTTGTTTGCTTTCGCTCGATCAATTGAAAATTCGTTACGAGAATAATAGTAATCAAGGTCTGATTTGCAGACACCATCAGAGCATTGATATAAGTGAGAGGCGTTTCCTTTCATCAAACTTTTCAAACAAGTTGCGAAAATTAGACTTCTAAATGAAAAAAAAAGAAATGCAAAAGAAGTCTTTCAAAATGATACAGGACGCTTTTAAGACAGGGAAGAATAATGACATATGAGATTTGTTTAACATTAATCTTTCATGTTGTATATTTTTTTTTAAATTTTACGTAAAACTAATTTATTTTGTTGGTTTGGTTCTTAAAGCGTTGTTGAGCTGGACGTTGAATGAGTAAGACAAAAAAAGGGCAACTTTTTGATTTCAAATTTTTAATTTCAAAATAAAAGTATGTTATGTTAATATTTAGTAGATTAATGTATGCCTGCTCTAAATTATGATGAACTTAATTTTTTAATCAAAATCTGGTTTATCTTTGACTTTGGTGTCAGTGCTCTTAAACTGCTTACGTATGTTGAAGATAATGACGCAGAAAATAGATTCTGAATTATTATGATGTAAGAAAGCAAATAAAATCGGGTATCTTTTATATATGCCTTACATTATCTTCCAAGTTTTGGAAAAAGGCAATTCTCGTTTTTTGATGTTGAGATCATTATCAATATAACCTTTAAATGTTAAAAAAATATAAAAAAGCGATGGATGAAAACTATATTTCTAACGCATCCACCTTTGAAGAGCCTTAGTATATGCTCCTTATAAAAAATAAAAAAGCCCTATTTTGCTTGTGCTGCCTCCTTGTGAAAAAATAAGCTAATTCAAAATTGTTACCTACAAAATAATTTTGTTCTAAGTTTAAAAAAATGTTATGATAAAATGATATAGTTTTTGCAATCAACATTTTCAATATTATTTGCAACCTACTAATATCACCACACAACAACAAAAACGACTTAGACTTTTAAAAGTCGCTTTCGTAATTGGCAGAGGGAAACCAGTGTAATAGGGTGGAGTGAAAAAAAATAGAGAAATATGTAAAGCCTATATGCGGAAAAGTTGCCTCTTACCATGCCTATTTATCACACAAAATTTCCGCTAAATCAAATAATATCTTTAGCTGCCCATTTGACTTTGAATTTTAAGTAATTAGCCTGATTTTTCACCAAACTGGCGAAAATGGAAAGATAAAATTAAATTAACACTTACTTAAAACTTTGAGCGTTCGAAATAAAAATCTTGATAAATAAACTCCTTAGAATTACCTAGGCGATTGCGAAACGGCTTTCAAACTTGTATTAAGCGTGCTAATTGCACATGCTCTACCAGAGCACTTTCTTATTGCGTTTACTGGTATCCACTGCGTTCTTTGTTCTAGTTGGTTGTCTTTCTCTTTTAAAGTATTTCATTTAGTTTGAATTATTTCAAACCATTAAAATTATTACTTCAAATGTAAATGAAGACACTGTTTTTGCATATAAACAACTTGAAAGGTAAAAAGAAAAAACGGAATTATAAGTCATGGTTTTTCTTTGGCATCCTAAATGAGATGAGCGTCAAATTTTATAAGTGCAACTGAATTTTAGTAAATTAAAGTCAAATAGTCTGCATTGAAATTTGTTCTAGGAACCTTTAATTCTTAAACATAGTTATCGAGTTTAGCCGTTTTTTTCCTTTTAAAGTTGTTGAATTTCCTTCTCTCTCGCACGTTTTATATTGTTGGCCAGCATTGACAACAGAATGTTTTCTTGGCTTGACTACGTAATTTTATTATACTGTAAATTGTAAAATTATTCACTTTCAATCCGACGTGATAATTTAGATTTAATATTACAAAATATACTCTAAAAACATATTCTGTTGAAACTTTTACGTTCTCTGATGGCAATTTTCTCGAAACCGAAAAGTTATATTTGTTGTCGTTAACCTTCTACAATTACTGTACTCTTTCTTAACAAGCAGAATGAAATATTTTCGTTTGGAATTCCATTCCACATTTTGTAGATATACCATCGATCTGTACTAAATTCATCAGGGGCAACTTCTGCCAAAGATACATGTACTTTTTAAAATTTACTACAGTCATTATCGTCAAAGGACTCTACTTTTTCCCAATTTCTAAACCATATCCTTTTGGCCCAGCGGTTATTTCCATTCAAATGTTGGAGTAAATGGCGTGATTGTAATTCATTTGTATGAAATTAAGAAATAAACCATTGCAAAAAACGTCCAATAGAAATCTCAATTTTCCTTATAACTCAACTTTTAAAACCTGTATTGACAACTGTTTGCACTTAACCTACAGCGCGTTACTTAGAAATATCAATAATTTTCTTTCAAAAAGTTAATATGCGTATTTTAATGTTATGAGAGCTACCAGACAAGAAGTTACAAGGCTATCATACTTTGATTTAAGTTATGAGAGTAAAACAACTTGGTCTTCAGTTGTCTTTCTAGCTTTATTTTTTCATTCCCTAATTTGGATCAAAATATTGCTCCTTCGACCGACGAAGTACAGCATTTTCTTAGGAAAATGTTATTCCTCATTTTTCTTTTCAAGTCAATGAGTATTTTTCTACTTTTTCTTATGATTTTGTGACGACCAATTTCTTTGGGAGAATCTTCTTTGGCAATTATTCAAATGCAAATGTTACGACCAGCAACAGGCGACCAGACCAGCAACAGGGCCCAGCTGGGCTGGTCCTAAGTCAGCTAGTCCTTAATGAAGATCAATTTCCCTCTTAAAGCTATCTACCCCCTTACTCATTACATCCACTTCCGGTAAACTGTTCCAAACTAAAGTAATAATTTTTCCTAATTTCCAGACTAGCCTGAGATTTGAATAGCTTAAAACAATGACCCCTTCTCCGGCTTTCCATGCAAAAATTTAAAACCCATTAACATCTTTCATATTGATAAATTAGCAACTGAATCATGTCGCATCTGACTCTCCTTGGCTCCAATACGTATTAAGGCTTTTACGTAATGGCACCATTATCTAAATATAAAAGTCCTCTTACTAGCCTAGAAGCCCTTCTTTGAGCCCTTTACAATGAAAAAATACCTTTCTTCGGATAAGGAGACTGAAACTGAACAGCGCACTAATCACTAAAGATGAGATCTCACTAAACTCATATCTTTTAAAGCAGCATTGAAAAGAATTGAAACTGATCTATCGGAGTCATCATCCTATGCTACATTAGGAAGTTTAATTCTCAATTTACGCTGCTGAAGAAAAACCTCGATTTATAATTGTGTTTTTCTACTTTCAAGTTATTTATATGTAAAAATAGCATCTTTATTTATATTTGAAGTAATAATGTTAATGGTTTGAAATAATTAAAACTAAATGAAGTACTTTAAAAGAGAGAGACAACCAACTAGAACAAAGAACACAGTGGATACCAGTGTACGCAATGAGAAAGGGCGCTGTTAGAGCATGTGCGATTAGCGCGCTTAATACACGTTTGAAAGCAATTTCGCTATAGCCTAATTCAACTAACTATAAATTGAGTATTTATTTATCAAGAGTTTCATTTCTATCACTCAAAGATTCAAATAAGAGGTAATTTAATTTTATCATTCCATTTTCGCCAGTTTGGTGAAAAATCAGGCTAATTACTTAAAATTCAAAGTCAAATGGGCAGCTAAAGATATTATTTGTTTTAGCTGAAATTTTGTATGATAAATAGGCTTGGTAAGAGGCAACTTTTCCGCATACAGGCTTTGCATATTTATCAATTTCGTTTTTTTTCACTCCATCCTACTGTGTAAGTTGACCATTTGCGGTGCACTACTTTAGTGGTCAACATAAGCAGGTGGTCAACTTATAGAGGTTGAATTGTATGATAGGATCTAATTCTGTACCTGAAAATAGCGGTAAACATAGACAGGTGGTCAACTTACAAGGGTACTTACTGTACAGGCTTTACTGTATCACTAAACACGAAAAATCCCGCAAAGAGTCGAGATTAGCTCTTGTTTTCAATATACAGAACCAACATTGGTAATAAAATCCCACTCATAATTATTTTGTACCTGTCACATTTAAGCATATGGACAGTCTTTTAAACTTCGAATTCAGTTTGATATAGATAATCTCACAGCAAAAAACGCAAATTGCTTACAGGAAATCTAAATTTCTGTTACAGAAATTTTAAAAAATAAGCCTCTAGTAGATACAAATAGCGTTTTGGTTCCTGCCCTGCCCACTTTCCTGGGAATAATGAAGATCTTAGCCAAAGCCATGAACAAAGATGGTTTTCCTAATTTTAAGATTTATATTCAAGAGATTGAATACGTCTAAGATCGAAGAGGGAACCTTTAAAGGGACTTACAACAGTAAAGGATCTTGCTTTTGATAAATTTTGTAGGGGAAAGAGAGCCGAAAAGGAAGCCATTAAAATTGTGTTACTAGAGCGATACCAAAAGTTGGTGTAGGAATTCTTGTAGAAATTCCTTGTCTTTAAATGCAATATGTCTCTGAAACTCCATTTCCTCCTCTTACATCTCAGTTTTACAGTTGAAACATGATCGGTAAAAGGTTCTCGAGTTGTTTCTTAATGTTCCCCCCCGTTTCTTTAAAGAAACATAATAGTTCAATACACAAAAAAGCATGCAGAATGCGTATTTTTTTGTTAAGAGTTGTTCTTTAATTAAATTATATTGTTTATAATTTTATTTAATTTATAGAAGATAATAAATTTCACAATTTTAATGTTCCAATTAAAATGTAATTGATGAAAAATCATACAAGCAAAATCCTTATTACGGTTTAAGGCATAAAGAAAAAGTTAGCAATTTAGTTTTTTATTTTTATGATTCGATATGCGTTGGGTTAAAATAGTTTTAGTTTAAATATTTCCTGTTATTCTATAGATTTACCAGTAAGAATTTTCACAGTGTTCTTCTTTTAAGCTGCGGGACGCGAGGGGCATTTATACCTACTTTCATGTATGAACACTTAAGCTGGATGACCTATAGTTTTGAAACCGTTCGTTCTAGATGCATGCTTTCATTTAAAAAATATAATCAAAATGAGATAGAGTAAGGGCATTAAAAGTTTAAAGTGGAATTAAAATGCGGTGAAATAACTCGATATCAAACTACCAATATGGCCCGAGACATTACCATTTATGTTTGCAGAAATCAAGAACACAAACAAATTATTTAAACACTTAATAGTGGACAGTAACCCGAACCAGTATTCACCGATGCACATACGGGTATTTGATCAATCTACGCGGCCAAAAGTCAATTTTACAGAATGTTAAATGGTTACAAAAAAATTAGTTGAGTCTCTAGGGGACAGGTGTGAAAACATTACCCCGCCCCTCCCTCCTCTGGTCTATGCGCCATTCAGTCGAAATTTGATCGTCGCAATCGGTACATGAGTCAGTCATCGGCATTGTTCCATGTCAAACGCCAACGTTGTCAACGATTATTTATTACTTTACCTACTTTTCGCAAATAAGTGTGATGGATTCTCATACAGCAGATAATTATTGTTAAGACTAATTTGGGTTTCCTTTATTTTTGATAATTATTAAGTGGAAATTAAGTATTTCAAGAGTTATCCTTTTTTTTGCTATTATTTTTGTTTAATTAAACATTTCAAACACGAATAAAGTTAGATCATGCTATAAATCGTTATTAGTTCAAAAATTTAAAGGTCTTAGTAACAAATAATCAAACAATTAGCCGCGGAAAAGCGCGGATAAGGGTTGTATACATATTTTGAGTGTTTTTGCTCAAAACAACGAAAAATACTTATTAATATTTAAAGCAATTTTCAAGACTGTATTTTGGTTGTAGGTTCCCAAGGCATCTCAGGGGTGAAAATTGTAACCCGTAAATTCTTATATGATCGCATTAAAAAACTAAATTTGCCCAATTTTGAACAAAAAATAAATTTTCTAAGAGAAGAACTTCTTTTGAGTGAAAATTATACAGAAGACCAAACTGAGAGCTTGAAACGCAATTTTGCGGCATTTAAATCACAAATCAAACAACAGTGGTCAAAAGCTCATAAAAAGGAAGACATCTTTCTTAAATACAATCATTCATGGCTAGAAGGAACGTTTGAAATTCCTGTGCTTACACAAAGTCGACCAGGCCGACCGCAAAAGTTATTTCAAAAGTCAAGTGAAAGGACCAAAAGGAGGAAGACTCAGGATGTTAGGTCAACTGTGGAAAGAGACATTATCATACATGCTGCCCAAGTTGAGTTGCGGAAAAGTGGTAAACGAGATGCTTCTGATATACTCAAAGACATCACATGCACTCCAACACGAGCAACAAAGTACAAAAGATCATTTTCTGAATCAAGAAATGAGAAAAAATCTTGTCTTACGCCATTAGAAGCATTGTCAATGTTTGTTGAAGCCGATTTAACTCGTCAACAATATGAAGTCATAAGAAATACTAATAAGAAGTTTTTTCCTTGTTACACCCTTTTACAGAAAGCGAAAAAAGAATGTTACCCACCTACAGAATCGTGCAAAATAACATCCACCAGTGCCGAAAGCTATTTACAACCTTTGATTGATCATACTGTTACACGTTTATGTAACAGTTTGGAAGAAATTTTAACAAGATTGAATGAACACGAGCGACAAAGTCTGAAAATTATTTGTAAATGGGGATGCGATGGCTCTCACCAGTCCCAATTTAAACAAAAATTTGAAATTGATGATGAATTATTCGCGAATATATTTCACAGCTGCTTCGTTCCCTTGCGGCTTGTTTGTGGCAAGGAACGCGAAATAATATTACGGCAAAATCCAACACCTTCTTCTCCACGTTTATGCCGGCCTATAAGAATTCGCTTCGTCAAAGAGACTATTGATATTACAGAAGAAGTAATTAATTACATAGAAAATTCAAAAAAGTGACTACATGCAACAGAAGTGAACTTGAATGAGAAGAAATTTCTAGTGTGTAACGCTGCAACTGGCACAAAATCCACAAGTCGATGCTACATATGCAACGCAACTTCAACTGAATTCAATCGATTGGATGTAGCGAAACAAATTAGCTCTGAGGTTACAGAGTTTGGGCTTTCAGTATTACATGCTAGAAATCGGATTTTCGAAAGTATTCTTCACCTCGCGTATAAGTTGCAAGGTAAAAAGTACCGTCAGAGGAAAACCGAAGCGGAAAAAAAGATGGAAGAAGATAGAAAACTGGAAATACAGGCCAAGTTTCGAAAAGAAACTGGTTTGTTAGTGGACGTACCAAAGACTAATTTCAGAAATACCAATGACAGAAACACGAGCAGGAGATTCTTTGAAGACCCTAAATTAGCTTCAGAAATTACTGGTATCAATTATGATTTAATATACAGATTAAAGGTCATACTATAAACTATCTCGAGCGGGCATTTAATTGACTCTGAAAAATACAACATATATACTTTAGAAACTGCTCGCTAATACGTCGAATTATAATATCCTTGGCATCCAATGACACCAAAGATGCATAAAATTCTTATCCATGGGGCAGTTGTGATAAAAAACGCATTGTTGCCGATAGGGCAACTTTCCTAAGAGGCCGCGGAAGCCCGAAATAAACATTTCAGAGCGTACAGGCAAGACTTTGCAAGAAAATCTTCTAGAGAAGAATGCAATAGAGACATTTTTAATCGTCTTCTTCTTACTTCAGATCCTCTTCTAAGCAGCATGAGAATGGTAAAAAGAAGAAAACTGAACAGTTTTTTGCCTGAAACATTAGCTTTGCTAATGCTTGCGGTGATGCCTGATTCTGAGTCCTCGGAGACCGAGGAATGATAAAAAATATAACTATCTAATTTTATAGTTATACTAATGTAACATTAACTATTTTTTGAATTATACTAATGTAACATTAGTTAATTTTGTAATTATACTATAATTATGTCAATAATAAAATTATAAAAAGATAATCACATTAATTGTTTTAAATTTTTATTTTTATCGTGTTTTTCTATTGTAACTTGGATATTTTAACAGTAATACATAGTTATGAATGAGACATCTTTTTTTTTCATTTGGAGTTGATATAAATCATAAAATAATTTTGGCCGCGTAGATTGATCAAATACCCCTATGTGCGATGTATAAAATGCAACGATTTTCGGCTCATACCAATTTACACCAATTGTCATTCACATCATTTTAGGAGTTATATTGAGGCTTAATAAATTTGATTTCGTTTTTAAAAGCGTATCAGATTTTGACAGAGTTTTTATGTATCATAGTATTATCATTTTTCAATAGCAATAATAAGGAGAGATAAGTATTGTTTTCTTTTAATAATCGTCCTTATCGGAATTCGTTTGATTCAATTTTGATTCAATTTTCACAAACAGGAGTGTATCTTGCAATAAAGAAGTCCAAATGCAGTGGACAAAATCCACTGCCATATAGAAATAAACTAGTTACTTCCGGTTGAGTTTTAACTTATCTTCTCTGTTTTGTTTCATAATTTCCAATTAATTGTAAATTCATTTACAGAAGAGAAGCAACAAATACGTATTTAGTAGAAAAACGTACTACAAATTCACTGTAGTAATGTTATGCACTTTTATAGTCACACATTGTAGCTTTATAGTAGAAAAGATAAACCATAAATGTATGTCTTTAAATTAAAATTTGATAAACACATTCTTAACACACACAGTACCAATTTAATATTGAATGAGCTAAGTAATATATTTTATTCTTATATATATAATGTATTAAGTCATTAATAACTATTAAAAAAACTTTTAATGAAATTTAGTACAACATCTATTTTTCCTTTTATCCAATTTCGATTAACTATCAGAGCATAATACAACAATGCAAGAAATATGTCTGCAAAATCAAATTACAATGGGTCATAACTGTGACATGAAACCTAGCTATGAAATTTAAATTTTATATCACTTTTCCATTCAGTAAGAAAATTTAGTGGTTTGAACAATTTTGTCATTTATTACTTTTTGTGAGTTCCTTTTAGCAAGAGATGCATTGAAACATTCGCATTATATTTTTTGAAAATCGAAGAAGGCGTTTAAAAAACCTTCAAAATGGGTTTTCTGCTCTTAGCGATATTTTTATTTTAAATTTTTTGATACAAAATAAAGGTTCTATCAAAACTACCTCGAGGTTAAAACATAAATATGGAACAGACCTAAGATCATTTCAAGTTAGTACAAAGTTCTAAAGTAGCTTAAAAGAAAAAAAAAATGTTATAAAAATGGTATTTCTTCGAGAAACATTGGATTTTTTTGGGTCAGAAATAAATTTATATCAAAATGAATTGAGATTAAAAAAGATTCTGTGTTTGGCTTTAAAAAAACAATCACACAAGTTATTTTTTCCAGATGAAGTGGAATAATTTCTTTAAGTAGAATAGATTTCAAATATTTATCTTGCTTTCGGAAAAAAAGTTTTAGTATTTTTTTTTTTCGTACACGAATGTTTGAAACGAAATTAATACCGAATTTTTGTTATGGGGTCTGTTGAAACTAATTGAAATACATACAGTGATGGCCCACATATTGATAATGACAGATTTTCAGGTCGTGTAATCATTGTGTTTCGCTCATTATTGCGTTGTTTTCTGTTAACAACGAGAAGAAAAATCGCGCGATAAGTAATGTTTACATATGCATAATAACAGGATTGCCAACCTTGGAGAAACAATTTGAGTAGCATCTGTGGTGCTTTTGAGGAGCATTTTGAAATTTTGCGGAGCAGCTCGGTATTTTGCTTAAAATTCAATAAAAAAATTAAAACCACTTACCTAAAAATGGTTTTTTGAGCTTTGAAAATAATTTTAAGCTCTTGTATAGAAAAATTAAAACAGTTTTGAACACTAGGGGTAACGGCACCAGTAACAGACAAGGGTCCAGTAACAGACAGTCGTAAGTTTGTATTTAAATAATAGGAATTTTAGGGGGTTAAAACTAATGTTGCTGCGACCCATGAATACGGTGCAACCATCTAGTGTTATCAAAGTGAATTTCATGAGTCAATTTGTATTTACAAGGCAGTGGTAGAAAGTTATATGAACAGCTACCACTAGATCTGCCGTTGTTTCATGTTCATTTGGTGCCAATAAAAAAACGTCGGATCAGCTTAGTGGGTGGTCAGTTGAGCGAGTCAAAGGTCAGTTGAGATTAGTGTGCATTCAGCTGAACCGATCAATGGTCATTGAGCTTAGTGAGCGGGACCTAAAAAAAAAGAACTTTTGCACATTTTGAAGAAAAAAGGGTAATTGTGGCTATTACTCGTCCTTTCCTCTACCTATCTGTTATTGGATAACATCAGATTTTCAGTGTCTGTTACTGAGAGTCGGACCTCTTTTTCGAAATGGAGCAAATAAAAATAGAATTAACTAATTCAGAGGATCTGGAAGCAGCCAAACGTTAGATGAGTTGTAGTTGCATGAAAGTAAAATAGTTTTAAAGTCTAAGTACATCAAAATGCCCAGAAAATTGATTTAACCTGAGAGCGATGTCTTAAGCATGTCTGTTACTAGTGCCGTTACCCTATGTCATGCTTGAGAACACTTAGCCGGGAAATGAGGAGCAAAATAACTTTATTGAGGAGCTGCGGAGTTTCGCCATTTTTGCGGAGCAGTTGCCAACTCTGATAGTAATATGTAATTGGTTTAGTGGAAGAAAAGTTTTTGACATTAATGGCACATTGTTAAGTCATTAAATTAGTGTGAGAAATAATGTTCTTGTTAGAGAACATTTCAAGTAGGGGAATGTGGGGCAGAGTGAAATAGTTAAGATTACTTTTTTTTTCAAAATAAACAAGTTGGAAATTTGTTCTAAAATTACGGTAAATAAAGAAAGAACAATACATTTTATAATAAACTTGCATTGATACATTATTTTTTTTATTTTTGGCAGTAATTTTGTACATCCAAATAAAGGTGGACATTGTTCACTTCTGTTTTTCATAGGGCAAAGTGAAATATGAAATAGTTTTATAGTGAAATAGTTTCTATTGGATTATCGAAGTTTTTTTTTTTTTTTGATAAGATAAATGAGCAAACAAAAAAATTAATGAATACATAAAAAACAAATGAAACAATAAACTAATAAATAAATATTTAAATAAGTTTATATGAGAAAATATAAACGAGTGCATAAAATAGTGAATGAATAAGAAAATAAGTGAAAGAATGAATAAGTAAGGGAATTAATAAATGAAGGTGTGTAAATGAAATAATTAATAAATGAGAATGTAAGTGATTTGATAAAAAAAAAATGAATTAGTAAAATGAAATTAACTATTTCACTTTGCCACATCCACTTTGCCTCGCAAGCCCTTGACTAACAGTACAAAGCATTTAAAATATAAATAAGCTTAATATTAAATAAATAAATATTGCACTGAATATTAGGTCTCATTTAATATTTAAAAGGGTAATAAATAGCACTTTATCATTTAATAACAACAACAAATATTTTTTTTACTTACATCAAAACATTAGAACATGAGTATCAATTTTTGAAAATTGCTTGTATTATCATATTGTTTGATTTTCTGTTGACTGGAATAAACTGTATGTGTTACTACATAGTTAAAATGTGATTAGACAGGTGGCGCTAAAAACATAGTAATATTTAAACATTTCACTTTGACCCGTCATTTTACTTTGCTCCACAGTCCCCTACTTAATTATAAAATGTATGTCGATATACTAAATTTCAAATTACAATATGGAAAATAAGAAGCTGCATTTTGCTTCGAAAAAGGTTCTTGACGTTATACGCCGGCTGTTAGAAAAGTTTTCGACCATTTTTTTTTTATGTAAAACCAAATGAATATCAATCAAGATCACATGCTTGAGTCGACTTTAAACTTTCTGCACTTTTTAATTTTTTCTTGTCCGTCAATATTATCAGTCGCTGGAAAACAGAGTTTGACTGAGTTAGTGTGCAGGGCTCTCGTAGATTTTTTATTTATTTATTTATTTCTTAATTTGAAGAAAAATGACTGAATGACTTTAGCAGCACTAGTACACCACATGTTGGCAGAAACTTACAACAGCCATGTGGGAACTATTGAATAGAACTCGCCAGCTGTCTCGGCACATTTCTCGCACTTGATTTCGTCTTTTTTGGTGAAAAACTAGACTGCTGTGGCTCAATTGGCTCCTAACTCTCTTGATATGGCCCTTGCGACGTCTGGCTGATCCCCAAACTGAAATATCGATTGAAAGGTTAGTGTTGCTTCAGTTGTTTCGTCATTTACTTGAAATTAAAAATCCTCCAAGATCACTGCACTTAACGTCAGGCAACCTCTGCTTGCCAGCGACTGACGCTATTACTAAACGGGGGGGGGGGGGAATTACGCATGCGCAGAAGCCTCAGAGTCGTCTCACATCCGCCAGATCTTCACACACACAAAACAAACAAAATCAGATATTTTTTAACAGTCCTTGTGAAACGATTTATGTTTTTGTCTCATATACTTATTGATTTATTGTTTTCAAAATCGAAAAATCGAAATAATTATAAAATGAACCCCTTTTTCTTTAACAAAACAATGTTAACAAAAGGTTTTAAAAGTAAAACGTTCAATTTGTCGCCAAGTAATAATTGAGAAAGTCTAGCTCTAAAAGCACGAAAGTAAGACATGCACGTGTTTTGGGGTTACAAGAATCCGTTTTTCAAGGTGAAGAAACGTTTAACTTCTGGACATTGTGACTTTAAGCTTAATTATGACTGTGGCTAAATGTTTTTAAGCTTAAAACTTTTTAAAGGAAAATTGAACACCCAACGCTATTTTGGTACTTTCGGAATTCATGCTCTCACTTCCGTCAGTTTTCTAATTTTAAAAATCTGTATTGTTATCACGAAATTTGAACCATTGTTAAATAACTTCTTCTTCCGCTCATCGATAAAAATTCATCAACTACATGATTATGTAAAACTTAATATTCTAACATTTTTTCTAAAAACCTATTTGTTGAACATGAAAGATTAGCTTCTTGGTATTCTAAACAGCTTAAATTTCTACATTCTGAACGAAAAGTACTAATACTGCCTCTCATAACATCAAGCCGCTGAATAAGAACATCTTAAACATTAATAATACATCTCATAAACAGTTGATGTGCGATAATAATTAACTGGATATTCGTTTCCTCCAACTGGAACTCCACAGGGACTTTTATGTAAGCATACAAGTGCTCTGTGCTCTTCAAAAGAATAAAACAACCCGAAAGCTCTGAAAAGTCATTCATTCCTAATTTAAATGACAATTTAGGAGTAATGATCCAATTTAAGAAGCTTGTAGAAAGTTTGTTTTTAAGATACCAAAATGCATAAGTAACTAACGCTGGTTACTTAAAAGCTCTAAAACTATTTGAACCGGAACAAGGTGACACAACTCAAGAATATTTAGCTCTTATAGCTCTTACAAATCGGTATAAGGTAGGTAGGCCTAAGTAAGTATTCAAATGAATGAGCTACCTTTCTTAGACTTCGAAGTGTGCATAACAGATCCCGTATACGTACTTAAAAATAATCGTAAACATAGTAATGCAAAAGTTTACGGTGATAAAGATTAACATTGAGTCATTAAACTAGATTATTAAAATTTAAAAAGAAAAAAAAATATTTTCCACACGTTACAATATCAATACTTTGTCACGTCACTTTTTGTTCGATTCGGATTTTTAATCATGTCAGACGTCGAGTCCAACAGCTGTTTACATTCATCGCTACTGATCCTGTTAATTGTCTTCTTCAATGCAGTAATGAGTTCAGTTTGGCAGGTGGTAACTAGATCATGAATCTTTGCCATTAGATTAGAATTCACCAAAAATTATCGATTGTATTGAGATTGGGGGATTTGCTTGCCCAATTTAGTATCGAAATCTCTCTCTCTGTTATCCATATATAAGTCGATTTAGAGCTGTGACACGAAGCGTAATCTTACTGAAAGATAAATGTGTCACTGCATGTGTCACAGCTGTACTTTAGTCAAGAGTCTTATTTCTACTACGTCATTATCACTTTCATCTACTCTCTGTGTTTTTTCTACCGAATGAAAATTTGCAACATCGTTTTTTTTTTTTAATGGTCTACAAATATTCCTTTTAGAATTCTAAATCACCTTGCTGCTGTTTTGACACTTTAAATTCGAGTTGTTATAAAAACCATAAAGTTACTTGGAGGTAATCCTTCAAGTGCGCTCGCCCTTGTGACGCTCTTTCGAACATAGGTTCTCACCATTTTCCGAAATAAATGCACAACTTGAATTTAGTAGAAGTTTATAAGAAAAGTAAATGAATAGTTAAGTAAAAAAAGGAGTAATAAACAAAATTAAATTCAAGTCACATGGGCTGCACTTGCTCCACAATTTGGAACGCACTTACCCCTATCTTACTTATAAGAAGCGGAGATTGCAATTTCTCTCATAAACGAAGTCTGGTTACAGTCTTTAATCAACACACACCATGCATGTTATTAGTAACTATTGTTAAAAAAAAAAAGAAAATTAATTTGAATTTTGTCATTTTGAATTCAAATTGTGCTTTTCGCAATCACGAGTGTGTGTATGTAGGCGTGTGTGTTTGTGTGTAGGGGGTATATGTATGTGTGTCCAGGCATGTGTGTTTGTGTCTGTTGTGTTTATGTGTGTGTGTATGTTTTTGTGTGTGTGTATGTGGTGGTGTGTGTGTATGTGTTTGTGTGTGTTCGTGTGTGTGTGTAGTTGTGTATGTATGCGCGTGTGTGCAGGACATGGATGCAACCTGGAGACGGCTTTCGCTATAGGTGCAGCATCGTGAGGACCCAGTCGACGGCGGTGCTGCGGAGGGTGGCGGTGGGAAAATAAAATGATAGGAACGTCAAAAAAAGTCAAATGAGAACAATAAGCAATCGTGATTGCTCAAAAAAAAAACTTGCATATGCTGACTTGAATCGTTTGATATGAAAAGAAACGAAACAAAAATCTAACATTCTCAACCTTCAACTTAAAGCCTTTTATAGGACATGTCAATTATCACTGATTATGTTTGAACTATGTAAGCCAGTTTTGATCTCTACTTAAAAGAATGATCACTAGACATTCTCACATTCTACCTATTCGAAGCATCGCAGAAATCTCTTCAGGTGAGCATTCACATAATCTTCAGGGGACGCTCTTACCCCGAGGACGCACTTGTCCCAATTCACCTTATATTGAAGTCTTCCATTAGACCATTAAAAGCATTAGTTAAATGAAGCTGCTTTATAAAGCAGTCTAATTATATCACTCATGCTTAGAATCACAGCGACATTTTAATTGTGTCTGAGATATATTTGGCCCCTCTACGATGGTTTTGACAGTATGCAAAAAATAATTGAACGTGTATCTTGAGTTAGCACAAAAGAATATCCCGGTTTAAAAAATGTATATTTCATAAACTATTACACTTAGCACTATAAATAAAACATAAAAATAAAGATAAACTGGTTTTTTTTTTTTTTTTCACTCACAAATGTCCGATGCGTGCGCCTTTCGTAACGCGACACACATCTATAACATACATTTTGGAGTGTTTCACTGTCAATTTTTCGTAATGCTACACATATGCGATCTTTCAATTCTAGCAATATTGTAGGCAATGTTCGTGTATAAACACTGTCTTTGGCGAAACCTCATAAAAAAATCACATGGGGTTAGGTTCAGGGATCTGGATGGCCAACGCAAAAAGGGTAGATCATTATCATCATCTGCAAGGCCAATCCAGCGCTGCGGATCGTCAATGGCGCAGTAAAGAGGAGGGGGGTAAAAACAACCCCCAGAGGTATTGATTTAACATGGTTGCCAACCCTAATACAAAAGTTAATAAACGTGTAAGGACTGTTGTGACCAAAAAACTTACTTACGTTCAAAAAAACGTTCACAGTTTATCATTATTTTTATGCATCATTTATTGTGGTAAATGTAATAGTTTTTGAAATATAACTTTTTTAATATTGGGATATTCTTTTATGCTAACCCTGTATATAAAAAAATACTCTCTGACTATTAGTAAGATCGCGATATTTGGCGAAATTTAAAGCGTTAAGCAAAAGGTACAGTCATAGAAATAATGCACTTTACATAATTAATTTATTTAATTCATGTTAAGGTGTCGTGTTCTTATTAAAATGTGTATCAATTTTAAAAACTTCTAAGAGAACCCCCCTTTTTATCGCATAATTGTGATCCATCATGAATTTTTGTGTACCAAATTTTGTTTCATTTGGCTCCAGCCGTCGCTTCAAAACTATATTGAGAAAAAATCATCTCGTAATGTTTTTTTAAAAATACTTTTGCGTATAATAACCTAAACCACTTTGGGTACGGCGAAAATGGGTTTTTTATTGCAAAGTATGAACAAATCAACAATAGAAACGTCATTTACCTTATTAAAAATGAAATTTTGATTTCTTTATGAATTATGAAATTAATATTCGAAAAAAAAATATGACATGAAACTATGTTATATTTTGATGGAAAAGCAATCTAGAAGAGAATTTATATTGGTACTCAAAATTTGAGCTGAAAATATTCAGTATTTTAGAAAGACATGTTGAAGATTCTATTCAATAAGTTACCGCCCTATAGCCAGAGCTAAGGCAGAAATACATGAAATACACCGACAGCTCAGTCAATTCCAGCCGAGGACTGCAATTTCGTGCTTTTTAGCACTCATCAGCCCGGCATAGGAAAAGGAACTTAGCTGGAGGTGGAAAGCCTCTTAAGGAAGCCAAGAGTGAAAAACAAACTGGTAGCTAGTACAGAATTAGCACTGACCAGACGAGTGACCGAAGCAATGGTTCGGTTCAACTCGACGATTGAAGGCAAGGCATGTATATTCAGTAAGTTACCGCCCTATAGCCAGGGCTAAGGCAGAAATACATGAAATACACTGACAGCTCAGTCAATTCCAGCCGGGGACAAAATTTTCGTGCTTATTAGCACTCATCAGCCCGGCATAGGAAAGTGACTGAGCTGGAGGTGGAAAGCCTCTTAAGGAAGGCAAGAGTGCCAATAAACCAGCTCAGTTCCTGGTCGGGGGGAGGGCAGTAATCTAGTTGGGGAGACAATGGGATAAATGCAATTCAAATACCCAGTAACTCATCAGACTAAAATCGTATATAAAATATAATGGCATGAAAAGAAAAAAGCCCAACTCAGCTCCCAGCAATTCCTAATGCAGATAAATTTAGGACAGCTGCTTCTTTTTCTTGAAAAAACAAAACAAGGGATCCAGATAGGAATCTTAAAGAGCCCTCTAGATTTCATACTGTTGTTGTTGTTTTATGCCAGCTAAGTTGGCAATTGGGGGGCACTGCTTCACTTTCCCAACTGTACCGTAATTTGGTGTGAAATCCAACTTCCACAGCACACACCATGCCATAAGGAAAAGTTTATAGGATAGGCAACCATTCACAGCACAACATTACATTCACACAAAGAAAGGAGAAGAGAGAGAAAGTACTTCCATGGCCCGAGCCGGGATTCGAACCCGGGACCTGACTCGCAGTCAGACTTCTCTGACCATTAGACAGGGCGGGCGGCAGATTTCATACTGAGAAGGTTAAAAAAGTCGAGGGGCAAAGAGGCAGTGGCGCAGATTTTGTGGTCAAAACCTCCAATTAAGAAAAGAAGAAGGTCTATTTTGGATGCGCTAGTGCATGAGATAATTATACTTCCAACTGTTTTAAAGACTATGCTAGAATGTTGAAGGTATTTTGTTTTAAATATATAACTATACTATTTTGTATTCCCCAAGTGGGTTAAAATAATTATATTTTACAACACTTGAAAACTAATTACTTACTTAAAGTTAATGCGTTATAGTGACTAGTTTCAGTTGTTTCCTCTGAAAAAAATAATTAGAATTAATAAATATTGATTGCATTGATCGCTTAACTTGAACCTTGAAAGCACCATAGTGGCGATCCCTGAATTCGTTTTTGCTAATTTATTTTGTTTTACTCTTCAGAATGCAAGGAAATTGTGTATCCTCGCTGCTTTAAGTCTCAGAAATTCATGTATGTAAGGAAAAATAGGGGTTCATGTTTGAAAATGTTTTGGTTTTTTTACTTTGCATATAGTCCTTATCAAAACTTAATTTACGTAGTTTCAAAGAAGACTTTATTCCATGACGAATGACACATTAAGAGTATTGCATTTTTTTCCATGGCTGTACTACCATCTGGAAATTTCTGGGACCGTTGACTATAAATTAGCAACATCATTATATAATACGTACATAAAAAGCAGCACTAAAATTTAAAAAAATGAGCCATGTCCCTTATGTATATTTAGCACCTACCATTTGTACATTCGTGGACGACTAGGCCCATCTACCAGGTATGCACTCGTTTAAAAGCACATCCTTCGCACCTTGTTTACTAGGAAAATAATTAATTCCTAGGAGCCCTGGGATCTCAGACGATAAGCAGGAACGGTTGACCTCAATAACTACATTTTAGGCTTAGAGCATTTCTAAATTTTTGATTTACGGAACTGCGATAGTCACATTTTTTAACCTTAGCAAAAGATATATTATTTTCATATTATTTGTTTTTAATTATCCGGATCTGATAATTAAAAAAATAATAAAGTTAGTTTATTTATGCTTTTAAATTTAGTTAATTACAACAAAATTAAAAGTATAACACATCTTATATTTCAAGCGTAAAACTTAAATCCGTCTTTTTTTCTCTTTAAGAAAGAGAAAACTATAAAAAATGTCTTAGTAAGCAGGCACATAATTTCATCAAGACGTATCAAAAAACTGTTAGATCCTGACTGAGCTCCAATAGATGCCTAAATGATCAGATGTTCTTGTAGATCAGTTATCTTCGTTTCTTGTATTATTGTTTATCTGTTGCAGTTAAACAATTTTAATTGTACTTATATTTGCTTTTACATTTTTGAAATCCATATTCTAGCAATACTCTTCATTCAAGAATCTTTTCCAACTGAAAAGTAAAAACTATCAGTTTCTTTTTGAGGCTTGCCTTTAAGTGGTTTCAATTTATTTATTGCTCAATTCCAGTGTTACAATTTAATGCTTCCTACCGTGAAAGGTATTTTCAACTATTGGTACTTAATTTTCTCTTAATAACCCACTATTGTCCTCAGTAAATTTTCTAGGATTTTCTTCCGGTGGGTAATTCGGGACAAACTCAATAGGAACATCGGAGACAGTGTTCTATTGTTATTCTATCTCAGCATAAAAATTAAAAAACAATCGGCACATTCTTTTAACCCAACCATAATAACTCTCTAACGTTTAAAATATAATTTTTCCGTCACATTCTTAGTTTGAAACTTTCGCACACATTTCCAATAACTTTCATATTGGAAATTTGATTCATTTTCATTCATTCAAATCAAATCAATTTCATTTTCATTCAAATTGCATTTGATGAGTACTTTAGTCACATAGAAATGTTTCCACATAATGATTCCTGCACAAAAGGAATCGCGTTGTTTTCACGGTAAAATATTATAAAAATATGGAAACATATAGGTATTAAATGAACTTCGATTTTGACTGAAATACGAACTACCGGCTCATAATGGAGTTTTATTTTGATCATTTTTGAAATTGAAAGTTTGTATCTAATACTAACGGTTCCGAAAATGAAGGTCTTGCAGGAACTGGGATACGCTGAATATACTAATACCCAATGCCAAGGGAACAAGCAGAAAGAGAGTTTTGATGATCCACCCCGTACAACTTTTAGTTTTAACACAAATTACCCATCCTAAGACTAGAGTTTGTACCCATAAAAGTCCGTCATAACCAAATTCACACCCCCAAATGATAATCTTTGGCTGCGCTAGTACCTACCGAATATCGTCCACATCTCCATAGTACTGCAGAGGGTTACGTTAAAGGGAATTAACGTTGTGGCAAAAACATTGAAATAAAGATCAAAACTAAAAATAATTTATGTATAAAAATCTGAAGAATTTTTCAAACGATTTTTTTTATCAGTGAGGTTTTATAAACGCCATGTATATAATCGTCCATTGTGTCATAATCATGTTAGTATAAAAAATCTCAAAAGTTACTAGTTTTCTTAATCTTCCACTGTAAATTGCAGATAAATATTTCATTTATTTTTATTTCACTAAATGCTTTAGAAAAAGAATTGATTTTTTTAATGAAATTTAGTTAGTAAATCATCACTAAAAAAACGTTTTATACAAACGTACAGATGACGTGTTTTTTTGTGCTGCAAAGACTCCCATTGTCAATGTAGGTAGATCTAAAATTCAGACACATAAGTGACAGGAATGCCCCACATTCATTCAATGCGTTGTTACGAGCATTATTTTCACAAATGCAAAATATATTATTCGGACCATTTATTTTCATCATTAAATCTCAAAAATTGAGCCGTAATTTTTCGACAATTGCTAGTCTTTTTGTTTTTAGGCTCGATTCGTTTTAACCATTATGGGTATCATACACCTTAAGGAAAAGGAAATGACAGTTGAAATAGAGTACTGAACAGGACACCATACGATAGTGCAGAGGTTCCTAAACATTAGACCTCCACGGACCCCCTCCGGAAAAAATACAAATTTCGCGGACTCCTCCAACTCCCCCCCCCCCCCCACCCGACGTGCGCAAAAAAAAAAAAAAAAAAAAAAAATTGACACGGTTAAATCTTTTTTTCTTATATATTTTTCGCTTTTTTTTTCCTTTCAATTTATTTATGCATAATTCTGCATACTTATCAGAGCTCTTGTCAGGTTTTCATTTCTTACATTATCATTTTGAGTTATGGAAGTAAATTTCTGTTTGAAATTCAATTAGGAATAAAAATGTTATCACCAAATTTGTACAACAAATTTACTAATAAAAATGAACTTTTGAAGTTAGTGAACAAAACACTGTTAGCCTAGTTTAAGTGTGTTGATTTTTCATATGAGTTGTACTTTTATGGCGCATTAGGATTTTAATTATTTACTACTGTACGGGAAAACCTACTCTGGCAGCGTCATAATGCTGTGATTAGGATCTGCGTAGCCTTCACAATGCTGCCTGCTTAAGTTTGCCTCAGTTACAGGGAGTCACCGCCCTCTGCTCGCTATCGGTCACCAGTCCCCGAAAACTGCAAGAAATTTCAATCATCGCAATTAATGCATTATTATTACTTTAAATGTAATTATAATACTAACGAGCTGATGTGTGCATCACATGACTTCATTTTACTCCAATTTAATGTCATTTCCCCATTATTGGCAATTTTAATGGGATTCAATTGTTTACTCTCTAAATATCACCAACAGTGGCCAAATTGAAATCAAATTTAAAACTAAAAAAGAAACAATCGCCAAATTTGTCGCCAAGTTGGCGACAAAACTTGGCGACCAAAAGACTGGCGATATATCGCCAAGTGTCCGACAAATTATAACACTATTTGAGTTTAAATCGAAATTGACAATGATTTCCCCCCAAAAGGGGCAAAAGACCCCCTTAGGAACATGCGAATGCAACCAAAAGGGAAGGTGCACAACTAGGCTCCGCTGGGAGTCTTCGTACCAAATTTCAACTTTCTAGGATATACCGTTTTTGAGTTATGCGAGATACATACACACATACACACATACATACGCACATACATACGTACATACAGACGTCACGAGAAAATTCGTTGTAATTAACTCGGGGGTCGTCAAAATGGATGTTTCGGGTGTCTGTAGGTTCCTAGGCATATATCCACGTGTGGTCGGGTCGAAAAAAAAACTCAACATTCAATTCGGGGGTGAGAAAAATGGAAATGAAGGCCGATTTTTGAGTGAAATTTTTTTCGCGAATACAATACTTCCTTTTTTGTAAAAGGAAGTAAAAAAGTGTGCTTACCGTTAATACAGAAAAACACATCAACTAATTCCACTTGCACCAGTGCTACAACCTTGCTCACCGCTCATCTTCATCAGTTCATCACATACTAACTACATCAACAGAGTCCATCAGCTGCGGGTCCAATTTTGTATGAAGTATGCTAATAATATCAATGTATTCTGACCACTAAATATTTTAGGCCTTGACGATTTGGCCAGAATGAAAGGATGATTGTCCAAAATTTGTTGACTCTATGAAAATCTCAAGCGTCAAACGTTTACTTTCACTTCAAATGATTTTGCTCAATAAACGCAAGCATATTATGCAAAAAAAAAATAAATAAATAAATAAATAAATAAATAAAACAGTGGTACTCTATAATTATTAAAATCGACTGGAAACTATAGCATTTGATCTATTTCAGCCTCTGCTTGAAATTTTGAATGTTGACTATTAAATTTAGTCTTGAAAATTTTGGAGCAAAAGTTTAGTTTAAAGAATAATATCCCAGCTGTAAAAATGTGTCTCAATGTTTGCATTTAACTTAATATACTTTTGTAACAACATCTTGTACAAAAAATTAATGTGTGCTGCGTCCTGCCTGTACTTAAGCAAGAACTTTTTTTTATTCCTCATAAATGTGCTTTCTTTTTGAATTAAAATATCGTTACACGTCAATTAATCTCAACTATATTTATCGCATTTATTGAACGATTAAATACATTTATAGCACCGCGGACCCCTTGGCATGGACCCCTATGCCACTGTTGGTCCGCGAACTACAGTTTGGGAAACTCTGCGATAGTGTAATAATTTTTAAAAAGGCTAAATAAGTAGCATTCGAAATAGCACATTAATGGATATTTTTTGGAAGTTTAAATAATTTGCTCTTGTGTGTCCCGTTATTGCAATATAAGATCTTAGTTTTGCCGAAATTCTAAGAGTCGCCAAACTTAGCGAGAAATGGGAGACACCTTTCACACTTCTTTGCAGATGGATGTCTTGCGACATGCAGACTGTGAAGTCCCGTGATACCTTCCATTTATCTCCAAGTTTTTAGATTTTGGTGACTAGTTTAAACTTTGGCTGACTTTAAGCCCTTATATCTCAATAAAGGGGGACGAAAGCAAATAATCAAAGCAAAAAAGTATTTCTCTGATAGTTCAATTGCTCCCTATGTAAATGTTTTTTTTTTTTTTCATTTTTACACAACTAGTTGTCTACCCGGCATTGCCCAGGTGGCTATTGATACCACATATCTCTTAGATAACTATATGGACATTCTATTTACGAGGGAGTGAAAAAGTTGCATCATCCTTACCTCCTGGGTACAAACTGCCCCAAAAATTTTGAATAGCACAAAAAATCAAACATTTACAGAAAAAGTATCAACAACTAAAAGCGAAAAAGCAAGAGGTGCGGTGTCTGGGCTGTGTCGGGTCTACTGGCATGTTGAATCCAGATGGGGCGATGCATAAAAGCGTCAAAATGCAAAGACAAACGAATGTCTTGTGCACATCTTGTTCGAACTAAAGGAAGGCATGCAAGCTAAACAGAACCTTGAGTGATTTCGGTGAAACCCTGCGGCTTTGCATAATATTCAACAAATGCTGAGCTGCACCATGTCTTAAATTACTGCTCTCTTGTTAAAAGTGTTCCAAGATAGTCGTTGACATGCACTAAAATCAATTGTTGAGCTTACTGTGGACCGAGTTAAAATATTTCCTGGAGGTTATAAGGTGCTAACCATTTTCGTTAGTTTTCAACACATGCTCCCAAATTCAACGGTTTTAATTAATATTCGAAGAAACTTTGTTTGTGGCAGGTATTTTTTACAGGCTTTTCATTAAGACGAAATTCGTAACTATAAAATCGTCGTTTAAATTTAGACCTAGGCATCAAAGGACCTCTGGGCCAAATTTTCAATCCGAAGTAAACTGCAGATTTGTATAAGGAACACACACATACATCCATTTTTATATGTACTGTGGATTCGTATGTTTCCTTGGTAAGGACATCATTTGTAAATGAGTAAAAATCATCACTTATTTTTTTAAAGCGATTTAATGTAAACGCATGTATAGAAGTACTGTCATTTAGCTTTTAAAACCAGATAAAACTGACAAAGCTTTAATTTTTTTTGAGGTAACATACGTAGAATGTAAAACAGTACAAGTTATATTACAAAAATCACGGGACGCAGGAGCGTCCCGCCGCCAAGAGAACCAAACGTCAGCAGCCAACAAAAGCAAATCTACCGCCAAGAAAGACAGAAAAAAAATAAACGCGACCAAGAATACTTTACACAACAGAACAAGTTGGGGTTTTCTGGGTTTTTCACCCCTCTGTATCTCAGCCCCATGAAGATCCCCGGAGTTGATTTTTGGTATAATCAATATCTAGTGGCCCCTGACGACGTAAACCAAAATACAATCCCATGGACAATCAGGGAGAGGAGGAATTTAAGTTATAAAATCGCTGTTCAAAAAAGTTTTCGCTTTCTTTGACAGGGCTACAGCCCAGACGAAAAGACGAATCAAGCTGAAATTCCGCACACACATTCCTTGTGCCCTACTGATGTGCCTTTTGTGCCATTTGACTCCCCTCACCCCTTGTTTTTACCCCCCAAATCGTACATTCCCGGGGTTCTGCAGCAGCTCCCCGGGGGGCTATGGTAATGATTTTTTGCATACATATTCTTGGGGGGCCATTGAGGACATATACAAAAATTTAAATCCCACGGACATCATGGGCCGGAGTAATGAAAGTTTGAAAATCACTAATTTTCCCTAAATTCATGTGCACTTACTCTCAGCTTATAGGATTTGTTAATCTCTGACTGCAATTGTAATGCTAGAACAGATCTAAGATCTAACAATTAGTCAAAAGTTGTCTTTGGAAATGAAAATTAATCAAGACTAATAAAATAGTTGCAACTAAACGTTAAATCGCGGATATCACAAATTTGGTACAGCGACTGCGCATGCGCTCATTGGGCGTTCACTTAGCTCATTGGGCGTTCTGTTTTAAGATTCTATGTTTGTTTATATTTAAGCAGAGAAACATTAATGAATGAGATTAGAATACAATCCCCCCCCCCCCAGTTTCACCGATACGAATTTTCTTTCCTTCCTGTTTTTCAGTTTTGATATATTTAAGGGGGATGAAATTTTAAATGTCGGCAAAACTATTAGTAACTATACGCATATGAATATGATACATCTAACTTTATAATTGAAAGCGAAAAATAGCACTTATTTATTGGTTTGCTTATTTTCTAAATCAATGCATTTTTCACAAACATAACATATTACGAATTGAAATATATGAAATATGTGTGTGGATATCCGTGTTTTGCAGTAATTTGCTCACAGACAAAATTTTTGCAATTAATTTAAGCAAGACTCTTGAAATGAGCTAAGTCCACGCTCATACGCAGTCGCTGTGGCAAATTTGTGATATCCGCGATTTGACGTAGAGTACAGTTGCATAAATCTTCTGACACACTCAAATTTAAAATATTTAAAGACTTGTTTTTTTTTTTTTTTTTGTTTTTTTTTTTTTTTTTTTGCTTGGTCATACATGCAGTTTGTCTTTTTAGTAAACTTTTCAACAAAACTAGGTATTAAACAAGACAGAGAGTTCTATCAAGAGAAAGGTAAATCACCCAACAATTAAAATTATCCCATAAAACGTAAAATAACCCACGATTTAAGAAAAGAAGTCATTAAATAAAAACTGAAAAACTAGATTAATATAGCCCGCAAGGGGCCATTCATTAATTACGTAAGGATGATTTTGGCAATTTTTGACCCCCCTCCCCCATTTAAGGGTACGTAAGATTTTTCACCCCCCCCATTCTTACGTAAGTTTCCATTTCGTTTTTCAAAAGAATGAAAAACGAATCTTACATCACTGGAATCGTTATTAAATTCACTATTTTTAAATTAAACCTTTTCGTGTAAAGAAATATTTACTAAGACGTTGGAAGCTAGACTGAATGTTTTTTTGACATTTTTTGTTTATGATACGATACTAATTAAGAATAAAACATGCCAGCGCGATTCTTTTATTATATTTTACAATAATCATTCTTTGTAAAACAAAGAAAAATCAGCTTATCTTAATACGTTTTTTACCTTTCAGACGCAAATGAAATATGGTCCCTGCGAAACCACTAGACCGCACGATTTCTAATGTAAAATATCGACTTGGAAAATGTTACGTAAGAATATGGTTGACTCCCCCCCCCCCAAAGTAAGGGTATGTAGAGATTTTTCCAACCCCCCTCCCCCTCGAGAAACTTACGTAATTAATGAATGGCCCCCAAGTTGTAAAACATTAAAAAAATAACTTCATGAAAATGTTGAATAATCCGTCAAATAAAGAAGATGTAATAGAATTTATTGCGAAGTTGTAAAATACTTAATTTAAAATATTTTATTTTATTATCCAAGCAGTTTTCTTTGCAACAGAGAGGCTACAAGAATTGCAATAAAATTTAAACGGCCCGATTCTCACCAAACGAACATATAATCTTACTGGTCAGAAAATAACATGACGTAAAATTTAGCTTGCCATTATTGTTCCTTAAAAACACAAAAGAACGTTGTTTCGATTGAATATTTATAACTTGAAATTCTCAATTCTAAAAATACAGACAAAGTAATAATATCAATGCAAAATGATGTGATATCTCAGCAAAAACAACCCTGTTGTAAAAATTTCCCCGCCAAGAAAACCTTGAACTCATCCCCACAAAAAAGAAAGCCTTCAACCTAAACCAAAAAACCCTCAGCCTTAAAAAGTCATGATATCTAGTTTGCCTGCCAAGTATCTGCCAAACTATCATCCTCCCTGTTCTCCTCTTTCATCACACCTACTTCCGTTAGAATATCCTCCCACCTCCAATTCCTCAGAAATATGGATAGATCCTTCAAATTGTTTGTCTTGTTTGGCGGGAAGCTTTTCTAATTGAGGTGGTTGCTTGGTGAGCAAAAAGCTTCCCGCCAAACAAGATAACCAATTTAAAGGATCTATCCATATTTCTGAGGAGTTAAAGGGGGGAGGATATTCTAACGGAAGTTGGTGTGATGAAAGAGAACAGGGAGGATGATAGTTTGGCAGATACTTGGCGGACAAACTAGATATCATGACTTTTTAAGGCTGAGGGTTTTTTGGTTTAGGATGAAGGCTTTCTTTTTTGTGGGGTTTGTTCAAGGTTTTCTTGGCGGGGAAACTTTTACAACAAGGTTGTTTTTGCTGAGATAAGGTTTTAGTGCTGCAAGTGCAAAAAACGTATTGAGCTTCCGTGTATAGAGAAGATATTGATTTTTTGAGGTTTAGAAAAAAAAAGAAATCTCCGGTTCACGTGTTTGCAATCTATCTTGTAATTTGAGCTGTTCGACGCGATTTCCTCACAAATTTAGTTTCCGCAGAAAGAAAAACGTTTGCTACTGATGCGTTTAAGTGTTCATTACACCTTGCGAGCAATATCCTGCAACAATGAACCATAATAACTTTAGTAAATGTATCCCTATCATCTTCAGTTTTTCCGATATAATGAAAAAAGGTTTTCGCTTTATTTTCTACCAATAATTGTTCGAACATAAAAACCAGAAATGTTTTTATGTTTAACCCTACAAACGGTTCGGGTCACTACGAACGCGGTTCTCTCTGTTTAACACTATAAATTAGCCCCATTTCAACTAAATGAATAATTGAAGTTAGCTTACTTAAATCCGTAAAAAAACACTTTCCGAAAGAACAGTTATGTTGTTAGAAGTTAATTCATTAAACCGTTTGCAACTTGATTGGAGTCCATTCAATTTTGGAAAAAAAAAACTTACAGATTCAAAGCTTCATAGTAAAATCATCAGCAAAGTTAAACGAAAATTGATTGTCATTCAAATATTATGAATAGAAGTTTCTAGGAATTCCTCCACTAAGCCTTGTCTTATTCAATAACATTAATGAATCAAGTTGAAGCCCTGATTGCCTCTCTTTCTGGAAAGGGAACGACCTTTAATCTTGGTTATTGATTACGTGCTTTTTAAAATGGTTCGTGATTAAACATTGAAATTAAGTGGATGTAAAGCATTAAAACATTTTATGCTCTTATTTGGGTGTGTTTTTTTTTTCTTTTTCTTTTTGTTTATGACGTTTTATCACGTTTATCTTTACATGCTTAAAATGTTAGATAGGTTTAAGTAAGACTTTTTAAAGGAATTTATAGCAGTTTCGAAAATGTAACACAGTATAGGAAAATTCGCGGAAATGGTTTAATTGCAATTTTGATAGACTATGGTAATAATCAACGCAATTATAATTACACTTGAAAAAGTGACCACATGTTAAAAAACAATTATAAAGTTTAAATTTTTATATACTTCTAGATGGCTATTCCCCCCCCCCCCCCATCGCTCTCACTCTAAAAATGGGAACTGCATACAGTTCCTTTCGGATTCCATTTACTACATACTAACGACACCATTATAGTTAATCAAGTGCAAGTTGAAGAAAAATCATAATAATAATATATTCTGACCACTAAATTTTATCTGGTATTGCTGATCTTGCAAGAAAGTTGCCCCAAAATGTTCCCCACTATTCAGCGACTATTATAACTTAAAAGAACTTTGTTATATAAAATCAAAATAATTTGCAGCAAAATAGTATACCAGCGTTTTCCTCACATTATTTTAATTTATTTTTGCTTTTACTTGAAATATTTAGCGTTGATTAATTTCTTAATTGATGTTCTACGTCACAAATTGTAAACGACTTCATTGGCTGCTACTACACCATTGTTAGACATTCATAATACATTTAGCTATTAATATTTTTGGAAAAATATTGTTAAAATCATTAAAAAAAAAAATTTTTTTCCAAAATTTTGCAAAAATTATGTAGTTTCGTTCAAAACTACCATCAACAGTGCACCAAGAGCGGGACGGAAGACACTCCGTCCCAGGCTAAAATTTGATAAAGGTGCACTTTTGTTTATTTTTACTTCCTTTTACAACAAAAGGAAGTATTGTATTCGCGAAAAAATTTTCAATCAAACATCGACCTTAATTTCCATTTGCTCACCCCCGAATGAATGTTGAGTTTTTTTTTTTTTTTTTGACCCGACCACACGTGGATATATGCCTAGGAACGTACAGACACCAGAAATATCCATTTTGACTAACTCCGAGTTAATTACAACGAGATTTCTAGTGACGTCCGTATGTACGTATGTGTGTATGTGCGTATGTATCTCGCATAACTCAAAAACGATATGTCCTAGAACGTTGAAATTTGGCACGTAGACTTCTAGTATAGTCTAGCCAAAACACAAAGCTAGTAAGACTCCTGAAGCATAAAGTAAACGCCATCTATCAAACTATTATGACTAGAAAAACATTGATTACACTCGAATAGCTCATATTTGATGGAATTTAATCTGAAAAACCGACAGCTGTGATTTATTTTCCTTAATTTCAGTAATAAAAGCTCTTAACGTGATTATTAGAAATGAATATTGAAAGTTTGTTGAAATTCAGAAATTGTCAGTAATGATAAATAACAGCAATATTTTCTTCTGTGTTAAATCATTCAAGTAATTCACCTCCAATTTTTACCAAGAAAAATGTGACGGCATTCGGGTCTCATTTCGCTTTAAAATAGAGTAAAATGTAGTAATCGATTCATATTTCTTGAGAAAAATCGATTTTTTCTATCGCTTCATGGCATCAATTTCCACTTTACCGAATTTGTAATCGAATTTTTATCTTGTCACTTCCACGAATAGCGAAACAAATTCCTTGATCTCGAATCATTTTTTCGTAAAACCTTGTTATTTTTGTTTTGTGTATAAAAGTCGTTTTTTTCCCCTTAGTCTTAAATAAAAAAATAGGAACATTGGAATGTCAAGCTCTGTAAAATTTCAGTTTTTGTACGGATATTCAACTCGAAGTAATGAAATATACCCTTCAAGCTTTATGTGCCAAGTTTAATCAAAAACCGTTTTATATTTTTACCTAAAACATGAAGTGCACAAATATGATAACTTTGTAAGAATTTGATAATGGTAAAATGTGATTTTTGCCATCGTTGTACCGAAGCATCATTTCCACGTTGATTCCCATTTCCAGTTCATATAGTTGTGGCAGTTTTTTACTTCCTTTGATAAAAAAGGAAGTATTGTATTTGCAAAAAAAATTTCACCCAAAAATCGGCCTTAATTAATATTTTGCTTACCACCAAATGAATGTTGAGTTTTTTTTTCAACCCGATCACACGTGGATATGTGCCTAGGAACGTACAGACACCCGAAATATCCATTTTGACAAACCCCGAGTTAATTACAACGAGTTGTCTCGTGACGTCTGTATGTACGCATGTATGTGCGTATGTGTGTATGTATGTTGCATAACTCAAGAACGGAATGTCCTAGAAAGTTGAAATTTGGTACGTAGACTCCTAGTGGGATCTAGTTGTGCACCTTCCTTTTTGGTTGCATTCGGAGGCTCCAAAGGGGGCCTTTTGCCTTTTTTCGGGCGGAAATCATTGTTAATTTTGATGTAAACTCAAGTGGTGTTATAATTTGGCGGACACTTGGCGATATATCGCCAATATTTTGGTCGCAAAGTTTTGTCGCCAACTTGGCGACAAATTTGGCGATGTTTTTTTTAAAATCTGGTTTCAATTTGACATTAAATTGGAGTAAAAGGAAGTCACGTGATGCACACATCAGCTCGTTTTTTTTTTTTTTTTTTTTTTTTTTGTAGCAGAAGAGCTCATATTCGAACCCTCTATCAGGAGCATGGGCTTATTTTGAGCTTGAAAAAGGATAAGTTTTACCTTTTACTGGCATTAGGTAACAGGCAAATCGAACGGAGTTTTGAAAAGTACGGAGAGTAACTTCGTGATTCTCAACTGTCGTTTTTTTTATATCATCAAAAGTTTAAAAAAAAATATGATGAGACTTAGTAACGACTTCGGTGGTAATTTACCACTGAGCTTCCACAAAAAAAAAAATTGTCTCGATTTCTTCCGGGTGCATATAGTTTTTGTTACATATTGTATTTATGACCTTGTTATCCTTTTTTTGGGTGAAAGCTCTTTAATATCATATGATGTGGATATGGAAATTCATCTTCGTCGTACGCATCTTTTTTTCTAGTTTTTCCATCTCTGTATAACTGAAATGAGGCAATTTTACATAATAGCAAATGAATGCCTAATTATTTAGGAAGTTGCAGCATGATTTAGGCAGGTCTATTGTTAGCACCATGACAATCGCGTTCTTGGGTTGCTACTCCTTGTTTTGTTATACAAGTGGCGTAACTTTAAATGCTTGTCTAATGTTTAATCAAAGCTTGATAAAGATCTTTTGATTGGTATTTTTATAATGCATATGTTTCAGAGATGTTGTGTTAGTCAGTAAATGCAAAATATTTATGCATAATATCACTGATTTTTAATATTTAAATCAAGGTGCTCAAAAAAGCTGATTTTTAAAATTATCCTTCCTTTTTTAGCTTCCTTAAAATAAAAAAAAAAATACAGCTATCTGCGTTAAAGTGAAAAAAAAAATGTAAAGATTGCATTTCCTGCTTGAAAAAACAGAGGTACTGTTTTTTACTCATTTTAATTATGTAATTGAGATTGCTCTTTAAATCACATGCTTACGATAGTATATTATCGGTTAGCTAGAGATACTGTCTCATAACATGATATTAATAAAGTTATTTATACACTGATCAAAACAATTAAAGGATATTGTAAGTCTTTGTACAAAAAATGTATTAGCAATTTTTTTTTTTTGAATAGAATCGCAGAAGGGAGTTACAAATGTAAATTTTTCTTAATTTCAGACATTGCAGTATGCAAAATTTGAGTTTGACGTCGAAGACGACGTTTTAGTAGCGGCCTATGAGATTTCACTCTTAACTTATTGTAAGACAAAGCAGAAAAGAATGATCGACATTCAGTAAGCGCGTTGTTTCGATGAGTGCGATGCCTCAGCGAACTCATTGAGCGGAATCAGAAGCTTCTAAAGTGGTTGGCAGGCTAGAGGGGAGCCAAACACAAGCCAAGGCAGTAGAAGCTATTGGAGTTTTGCGAAATGTGATTTCTAGGATATGGAAACGTTTTTTAGAGACTAGAAATGCTGGCCGAAGATCAGGGCAAAGAATACCCCTCCACTACAGCGAAATCTTCGCTCGGGTACTGGCACCACAATTTTGACACAAACTGTCCGAAATCGCCTTCACGCTGTAAGTCTGTATGCTCGTCGACCAATGGTGTGTGTCACATTAGCTGCGAGGCACCGTCACGCTACAGGGAGTGGGTAGCAGAGCATGTGAATTTGAGAAGACATTAATTTGGCAATATTCTTATCTCTGACGAGTCCAGTTCTTGTCTTTATCCTGATAATGGCGTATTTTCATCTGGGGGGAACGTGGCACTAGAAACAGTCCAGCGTTCGTGCCCAAAAGTGTCAGATTTGGTGTTGGTGGTGCGATGGTGCATGCTGGCATCTCCATTGATGAGCGCACCGATCTGCATGTCATTCCGAATGGAACTCTGACCGGTCGTCAAAGTAGGGATGAGATCCTCAGACCTCTTGATAGCCCTTACCCTGCAGCAATTGGAGGTGAACTCATGCTAATGGACGATAATTGCAGACCACATCGTTCTAACTTGGTGAATGACTTTCTTTTGGAAGAAGGAATCATACGAATAGAATGGCCAGTGTTCTCCAGATATGAACCCGATAGAGCATATTTGGGACATTCTAGGCAACGAGTTTCTGGACGCCTACCACCTCCACAAACTCTCCAAGAACTGGAAAGAGCTCTTCAAGAGGAGTGGGGCAGAATTCCCCAGCCCCTCATTAATAGCCTCATTGATTCCATGCCTCAGAGGTGTTTTACATTGCTAGGACTCCGGGGTTACCATACCCTCTACTAGAAGCGATTTTCTTTTAAGGAAACCCCAATTTTTACTCGCTTTTCTCATATGCCCGAAGTGCGTTTTTTCCCCTTTGTACCCAAAAGTTTTAAAAAAAGTTTTTTTTTTTCTGCCATACAAATGTAATTTTTATCTCACATAGTTTACTACGTCTGTCGATAATGTATCAATCATCCAAAAAGTTTTACAGGCTCAAGATCAACCCAAAACCTCAATATTCTTTAATTGTTTTGAGCAGTGTATATTTTAGTTGGTACCTTATTCGAGAATGTATGCATTTGAAAAAAAAAGTTTTGAGTGCTACCCTAATACAAGAAATGTCTTAGGAGAATGTTTGTGTTTAACTTTATAAACTAATTTCGTAATTAAATGCTTACATTTCAAAAACTTTTCCGGAGTAGAACATTTTAAAGTGAAAACATTTTCTCTCTTTTCATTGATTGCGTGTAAAGTTCTAAGTAATGGAGTTTTAATTGAAACTTGCAACTTAAAAAACAAATGTAATTTCAGAGTGTAATTTGATTTAGAGATCTGGTGAGGTGTGTTTAGTGTGTTTTTTGGTAGATCAACGAGTACATTCCCTTTTGTTTATTTGTGGCAGAATTCTATTTCAGCTTTAAAATCCTCTTTTCCCGTACAGAAAACCCCGTAGTAAATAGTTACTAGGCTTTCAATTTAATGGTGAATTGTAAACATTTTGAGTTTAGAAAATCTGTTTCTTTCAGCGTCTTCTACTATAAGGCCCCTTTTCATTTCTTGTGTGAACATTATTCTTAAAAACTGGCGTGTTTTTTTATGCGACTTGTAATCTTTAAGGGGGGGGGGGACACAATAATCGTCAAATTTTGCTTTTTTTTTTATTAATCATTTTAAATACTTTTCCGTTTTTTCATGCTTAAAAGGACGTTCAAATCTTGTTTCTATCTTGATTAGAACGAAAGATATAAATATTTTTGTTGCATGCATTAAACTAATATTATACTCAACTTTAAAACTCTAAATGCGTTCTTCACCATGATGCAATTTTTCCCGATGTTTTTCATTCAAACTCTTATAAGTCAAGACCTGATAAAGATAAAGTAATGAAATTTTCAAACAGTTTACTTTATTTTTTATTCGGCAAATTTGGGAAAAAAAAAGTTAACTGCAAAAAAATGTGATTTTTTTTTTAAACAAAGTATCTACGAATTTTTCAAAATTTTTCTTCAAATATATATATTTTTTACTGAATTAATATTTTTTGAATCGCCGAATAAAAAGTAAAGTTTAGATATTTGTGCATAATTTTTTGAAAGAAATGAGAATACCGACTAAGAATATTTTAAGTGTTAGCGATTTAAAACAACCTAATTAAAAAAGAAAAACAAATTTAATTTTAAAAAAATAAATTTTTATGTTATGATATTGCTTATTAAATAGATAATAATCCAGTGCAAAAAATTTCAAACTCTAAACTGTTTATTTTTTTTTTCAAAGTGTGTCCCGGAATCCCTTAACGAGACAAGTTTCTTTGTAGGGGGAGTGTTTTTAACTAAATTTATACTTCTGATGGCTTTTCGAATCAATACCACGTTTTGCAATACTCTTTGACTGACTGTTTAGTTGTAATCATAACTGTCATCTAAAAAATAAAGGAATCTCAATATAAATGAAAACACTTACTTATTATTATATTATGCACAAAATACCATCACATCCTTCTTGCCAATTTTACTTGATCTGGGACGTTATTTGTTGAAGTGTTAATTAGGAATACAGCGGTAAATAATTGGTTCAAATTGGCTTAAATTAAAAAGAAAAAAAACAATCTGTATTTGTTTGGGATATGAATAAAGTTACGCAACTAATTACTTTGCGTGGTCATAGCAGGCAAAATAAAAGATTTGTGTTTTACTGATAAATGTGATTGTATAGAAATATAAATTACTTATTTTAAATAATGTTAATCTAGGTTTCTTGTTAGACGAGAATAACAGGATAGGTGAGACATATTATTTAAAGCTGAAATAAAAATGTAAGTAAAGCTTTTAATTGGAGACAACATTTGAAATAAAGGGAATATTAAATTAACGCACTTAATTACTCAAGGGTTATATGCTCGTAACTAATACAGCTTTTGAAACATTTACTCTGGAACATTGTATTTTCTCTGTATACACATATCATCTGTTTGCTTTTTAAATTTTTTGGAAAAAAGTTCTTGGCGTTTTAAATTTAGTTGCCATTTAGTTTCGCTATATTATTTTAATGAAACGTTTAAATTTTTCGACAAGTGCATTATTTTCTCGCTTTACCACCTGTCAGTTCTCAGCATTTTATTACTTCTTAATATTTTTTGATAAATTGCATAATTAAAGGTGAAGCTTGGTTTCCATGTTGGGAAAATACTCATTTCAATAATTTTATAGTCAGCGATTATTAAAGCAAGCTTCAAATTTATGAAAATTAGAAATACAAATCGGAGGTAGACTTATTTGAAAAACTCCAGATTCTCCCAAATTTATTGCTGTTGCAGCATTTCGTGTGGAGATGAAACACGATTGCATCGCATTAGCAGAGATAATAGCCCCATCTTCACATTATATAATGAAAATATAAAGATCGATAAAGAAGTTTTGCTCAAATGCTCTTAGTTGAGTGCAGAAAACCTATGTGACCGATATTGGCCTGGCACGGAGCTGATGATGCTGACATTTAGTGACTGTATTCTCTTGTAGTTCATGTCTATTTTTGCAAATTATCTCCTTTGAGTCGTTGTAAAAAAGTGTTTTTGCAATAAAAAAATTCTAAAACAAAGCAATGTTGTTAGGGAAAAAATGTAAAAAGTTTTGGGGAAAAAAAATATTAAAAATTGATGTGTAAATTAGGTGTTATTTAGTGTAACCCAAAGAATAAATTTTCCAACCTTCTGTCCCTTCAAGACACTTGAAAAAGTGTTGAAATCTTGGTGGAACGAATGATGATCCATGCGGATTCAAGAACGTGGGTTGGCTGGTGAAGCAAGCAGAGAACGGAGCTCCCTAACGTAAAATAATCTCTCTGTGCTATATATGATCTCATTTCGTACTTTTTCATTCCTAAATTGAAGATATCACTGTAAATACAGTGCTTTTTCAATTCAAATACGTGACAGGAGCCTGGTTTTGATGGACTAAATTTTAAAATTTAATTGCTCTATAGTTATGGACTACTTTTAATAACAAATCCGTTGTCGGTACATTACAGACGAATAATTTTCCCGCACGAGGATAAAATTAACGGCAGAATTGAACAAAACAGGCGAAATATACATACCTCATTCAATTAGAGTATTTTGGCTGTGCTAAAACTACTGAAATTTAAGAACTTTAAATGTCATTGGCGCGGCACTTTTTCTTTTGGGAACTTTGAAGAAGTATTGTAAGTTTCTGATTACGAATCAAAAGGCCTGTAAATTTCTAGTACAGGCTAAAAACATTTTTTAGCTCATTTCCCAAATGCTCATAACAATGTTTGCATTTTCATATCCAACAGGCTTTGACTTTAATATATATTGTTTACTTAGTTGTACATTACGAAATGTAACAAAATAGCTTAGTTATTGAATTGCATTTAGTATTAAAATAAAAATATAAAACTGTATTATCGTCAACTACTGCAAACTGATAAGTTATTATTTAGTGACAATTTGCAGACATTGAAATCGCCAATAGCGAACATTTCGCAGTTTAATTGACAGTAAACCTACTCAAATTTCTTTTTTAAGACAAAGTGTGCCACGCCCTAAAAGCATTGATCATTAAACTAATGATCGTTTAACACGATGCAATAACGAATAAATATTATTGATTTTGAACATGACATGTTCTACGTTAGCTATAGAACTTAAAGTATATAAGCATAAATATTCAATATTTTTGTGAACAAACTGACGGCAGAAAATCAGATAATCTAGGTAATCGACGGTGTATAAAAATAGGAGATAATGATTTGACTAGTTTTAAAACTATTTTTAATCAATCAATAGATTAAGTTTACTCAATATAGTTATAGTTGTAGTTAGGACTCGACCGATGCATCGGCCTGGCCGATGCATCGGCGCCGATGGTTCAACAATTTAGCCATCGGCATCGGCGGCCGATGCTAACTTGCAGGAAACATCGGCCCATCGGCCTTAAAAACATCGAAAAGCCGATGGAATTGGCCGATGTTTTTGAAAAAAAAAAAGACCTTTGTTTTACTTTTTAATACAAAGTAAAGGAAGTTGTTGTTTTTAAACAAAATTGTTTACTTAAATTTCAGTATGAATTTATATTTTAGTCGCATCTGAAAGAGTTTTTAATACTGCATTCAGGTACCAAACACGTTAATTATTGCGTTGTTTCTTGCGGCTGGATGCACGTATGTATCCCTCATAAGTCATAACTAAAAAATGGTAAGCTGTAGAAGGCTAAATTTTCGCCTGTGGGAAGTGCGCACGTTCCAGTTGTGACCTTCCCTCTTTGTTTTCGATCGGATGTTCTAAAAAGCCTATTAACTGATTTTTTGTGGGTATTAATTACTTATTTCAATGCAAAACTAATATAGCGTCTCAGACTGACGATCATTTGGTGATATAATACCGAATTGGAGACCGTGGAAACAAATATGAGATGGCGAAACCGGTTTTGTTTCATTTTGTTCGATTCCCGTTTAGTCCAGTCAATAGGTAGAAAAAAACGGGCTTGCCTTACAAAAAATGGGGTCAAAGATTTTATTTTTTAAATTTGTGTATACTAGTGCCAATATGAAAAAACCAAGTTATCCAACACGAAAGACCTCGGGAGAAGTTTTGGGGGCCGAAACCCCCCCAAAAATTGTGACTTTTTGTCGTATTTTCAAAATATCTCAAAAATGGTTAAAATTACAAAAAAACTTCCAATGTAAATGTTAAAGAGGATTAAATTTCCTTCAACTTTTGTCATTACAACATTTTTGTAGCATGAAAAGCAAGCGAGTTACAGCTTCTTGAAAGTCACACTTTTTCTGAACCCCCTCAGCGAAGTGCGTGAAAGCGCATCGGATAACGGAGAAAAAAAGGAGGAACGCCGGCAGTCTGACCTTGGAAATCATTTGTCTTTCACAGCTGAGGGTAAATGCCTCCGTTCCCTTTAACTTAAACAAAAAAACCCCATTCCATCCCCCCTTTTTTTCTCCAAATGAGATGAATCGACTCAATAGCTACTCATGTTGGTCACTTCAGCGTTTGAGCCAGAGTATCTTTTATCAATTTGTGTGTTCTGTATTACAATTTTTTTCCTTAGAAATGAAAACTACGCCTGACCAAGGTGTTTTATTATTATTATTATTATTATTATTATTATTATTATTATTATTTGCGAAATCAGTTTGCGTGAATGCGAAATAAAGATTGTGAAGGAGAAGGGAATAGAAAATCTTCAAAGATGCAGCGCAAAAGGGCAAAATGAAGAACATCAGCGTTTTTTGAAGTTCTTAAAAGAAGTGACAATTCACACTGCCTGTCACAAATGCTATATCAATGAGCAATCAGTCTCTTCCCTTGAAGTAATGGTTGAACCTAACATGTTAACAAAATCCCTCAAGAAAGATTTCTGGCAAATTATAACAAAAAGAATTGTCTTATTCTACTTCATGAGACATATTTCGAAGAGTGTGGCATTGAAGTCAGGCAGACTCAAGATGATGCCGACTTACTTCCTGATCTTTCAAAGGCAAAAGAAATTGAAAAGTTTGTTATAGTGGGCGAGAGGATATAGATCTGTTTGTGCTGATGACAGCTTTAGGACAGCCTTTCAGCAACTTGTTCTTTTTAAAACCTGGAAAAGGGAATACTTGTGATTTGTTTTTCCCCCACTAAATCTTTTAAGTTTGACCCCAGCAATATTCTTTTCCATGCGTTTAGTGGGTGTGATACGACTTCGGCAATCTTTGGCCAAGGCAAAATTAAGTTGTACAAAATAGTCAAAAAAAAAAAAAAAAAAACTCCTGAAATTAAGGAAGCTATTGAAGTATTTATGGACCCAATCTGTCATCATGATGCCTTCCTTAGCTGCAGCTGGAGAAAACATTTTGCAAATATTATACACAGGTGACGTAAAGTATTTGAACCTATCTTTGGATACTTTGCAATTTAATCTTTTTATAAAACTAGTATACAGGGCTGAGATAAATCTTGCAGGGGTACCTCCAACGTGCGGGGAGGGAGGGGGCATGCTGGACGTTATTACTCATATCGGTTCTACCACCAAATTCAAAGTTAGTTGGGCAACATTATTGATCCAGAGAAGTGGAGTTGGAAACGCAGAACGCAAGGTCTAATGCATGTTGACACGAAAAGAGATTCAGTTACTCAGAATCTTTTGAAGATTGTACCTTGTACCTGCAAGAAAAATTGTACTGGAGCCTATTCTTGTCACAAGGCAGGTTTAAAATCCTCCAGCACGTGCAACCATTGCAGTGGCACAAATTGCGAAAATGTTGCAGAAATTTCATCTTTGGATGAGACTGCTGAAGAAGATGATTTGTTATAGGAGCTTTTGGAAATACCGCAACAAGGAGATGAACAATTAAAGGACCACAGCTTCTTTCTACCCCCTACAGATTCTGAACCAGGAGAACCTGGACCTTCAAAACGGCTTCGAAGAAGATAAACAGCGTATTTTGTTGTCCTTTCTCTATTTGCTTTAAGGTCGAATGAATTTCTCTGTAATTTAGATCGGTATTATTCTGTCTGTAATTAATCTGTATTAAGCTTCTACATTTGGATTCTCATTTTCAAAGGTAATTTTTTTGAGTTTTTCATGCCTCAAAAAGTCAGTTTCTGCATAATGTTTTCAAAGTGTTCATTACGTATTACTATTATACCTTTATTGATGCATTATTATGTCTATTGTTTGCTTATTATCACCCTAATATTTATTTATTCACATTTATAATTTCGAATATTGCATTTTCACTTGTAATAAAAGAGATAGTACGAATTATGTGTTTTAAATGAATGAGAAGATTATGTAATTCAATTACAAACTGCAATATAAATCATATGTTATTGGAGTCTGACTGAAGACTACCTCTGTCAGACTAGAAATATTAGTTCGTGAGCGGTGGGGGAGGGTTTATTATTATTATTGTATCAGAGCATAGGATGCATGACTGTTTTGATTGTTTGCTTATTAGCTGCCTAATATTCATTCCTTCACATTAATATTTAAAAATCGCATCTTTGTTTGCAATAATTAGACTAGAATGTACGAATTACATCCCTCAAATGAATGTATATATTGTGCAATCCAGTTATAATCATCTGTTATTGGAGTCTGATGAAGACTACCTCTGTCAGATCAGAAAAGTTAGTTCGTGAGCAGAGGGGAAGGTTTTTTTTTATTATTATTGCATCGTCGTATGTGCTTTAAATGAATGTGTATATATGTATTTCAGTTTCATAATACATCGTTTGTTTTTTGGAGTCTAGTGGGAACTAATCTGTCAGCCAGAAATGCTATTCTGTGTCCAGCGGGGGGAGGGGTGGAGCAAGAAACTCAAAACTACTCTAACTGTCGATAAACTCTCTGAAACTAAAGTTTCGATTCAAGTTCTAATAATTATGACGCCTTGCTTTCGGTGTGGAAAGAAAGCTTTTTTTTTCGGAGTGGAGGAAAACTGCCTATTTTCAAAGAACTATAGCAAGCTTGTTATTTGTGCTACAAAAAAGTTGTAAATACAAAAGTTGTAGGAAATTTTATGTTCTTTAAACCTTACATTTAAAACTTTTTTCTAAGTTGAACCATTTCGGAGATATTTTGCAAAAAACAAAAAAAGTCATAAATTTTTGTTGTTTTTTCGGCCCCCAAAAGTTCTCCCGGGGTCTTTCGTGTTGGATAACTTGGTTTTTCCATGTCGGCACCAATATGTACAAATTAAAAAAATAAAATCTTTGACCCCATTTCTTGCAAGGTAAAATGTATCTATTGACTGGACTAGTTGAACCGACGGTAATTTTTAATTTTTCGATGTTTGTAATATGAATCACAGTAATGCAGTCTTTTCTGTATCGCTTCGGCGGAGCTACAAGATTGGGGGCCCGTCGAAATACATTTTGGGGCCGTATTTCTCTATCACAGAAGTTGTAAAACATTTATCAAAAGCATTGTTGTAACTCCTACGGTGCCCCTATGGTTATGGGGCCCTCGCGCAATTGCAACATTTGCTACATTTTAAATCCGCCACTGCACGTCAAAACAAACTCGGGTGCAAGTTTTAAAAGGGTTTTTCTGCTCAATGTTTATTATTATTTTGAACTCTATTTTTTGCGACTATTTTTTGTATTTCCGAGAACACTTGCGTGCTCCTCCTCCCACTACCTCAATTTCTGAAATTAAACTAAAGTTGTACTTCTGAGTTGTTTAAAACTAACACCATTCATAAAATTAGAGATTTTTTTTTTCAAGTTTTATCTATTGTTTAGGAAGAGTTTAGAGCATTAATTAGAAATTGATTAAAGACGTTTTGAATTGTGACATAATTCGGAAAACAAAGATTTTGAATTTTTCTTCAGAAGTGCTGAAGTAGATTCAGAAACTCTTCCGAGGCGTTGGTGGTAGCGCTTCGGTACTAAAAAAAATTAAGCCGAAGTTGGGGCCGAAGTTTAACATTGTGAGTTACTCCAAAATTACAGGGTGACCCCCTAATCCGCCCTCGTCGTTTCAAGCATTTCTTAAATATTTAGCGATTACTTATTTTGGTCAAGAAATGTCATTTTGCGTATTTTTTTATACTTGTTTCACCTATATTTTGTAATGCGCCACCTTTTTTGCATCATTAATAGCGATCGATTTTTTTTTTCTGTTGTAACTATTTTTATGTATTTATATAAAATCAATGAATAAGTTATTTTCGTTTTCATCATATGTTTAATAATATGTTATAGAAAAGTTTCAAGGATTTTCTTCTATGCAATTTTTTAAATTTCAGAAAATTATTGTTAAATTGAAAAAATTTAATTTGAACGTGTTTGTAGTGCTCCATAAAAGATTAATCAATCAAATTGTTCAATATTACGTGTGCAAACATCAAATCAAGTAGTATGTATATGTATTCAGTTATTAACTTGGGGGTAAATATTGAGTTTGTTTATTGTAGCTGCGTTTTAAGAATCTCACTCATTTCGTGGCTATTTATTTTCTATTCATAAATTTTAAATAAGTATAAAAATATTCCTATTATGATTTAATATTGTAATTTATCTGTTACCTTTTTTGTTTAACTTGATGACTAAAAAATGTCTACGTGCAATCTTTCCACTTTAATAGCGTAATTTGTTGACGGTTTCATAGTTTTTTTTTTTTTTTTTTTGAATGATTAAACAACATAATTTAATGCTTTTTAACTATGTTTAGTTTACCTAAATCCAAACATTATTAAAATATTACTGAAATCTTAGTCATATGTTCAATTTAAAAAAAATTCAATTGTTTATTAAGCAGTCTCTTTGTTTTTCCTCCATTTTTTTTTTTTTTTTAATTTTTTGGCTGTTGTTCTTCGTCTTCCATCATACAGCAGTCAAAAAAGGAGAAGCTTAACTACACCCTATACAGATTGTACGTAGTACGATCCAAAAGTTTCGAGGGATAAGCTGTATAAAACCTTACCCAGAATAGTTCACATTACCGAAGCACATCCACCTACAAAAGGTCATCTTGAGGGACTATGTACTTCTGCAAGTGTTCATATAACTTTTGGAAAAACTCCTGGAAGCCATTTTTCACTTCCTTCTGTGATGCAGCTTTATCTTCTCCTGACGGAAGAAAGCGGCGTCCATGCAAATGTTTTTTTTTTGCTGGGAACAGGTAAAAGTCACACGGAGCTAAGTCCGACGAAACGTGATGTTTTTGGTTTGTCATATCAGAGTATTGACAAATCGAACCGTGCATCCTCAACATGAAAGTCGCCTTCTTTACCACGATGAAGTCAAAGCAGGCAGCGAAAGAGCCCTTACAGGAGGTTGCGATAAATGTCTTCCAAGAGTCCTTCTAAAAGCTATACGAACGATGGCAGAAGTGCATAGTCGTTCAAGGTGACTATTTTGTAGATGGATTCACGGTAAATTTTTATACAACTTGTCCTCGAACTTTTAGATTATACTACCTACGTACGAGTTTTCAACTTACTATTTCATAACATTTTTGAGTGACGTAAGTTTACGCACATGAAAACATCACAAGAGAATTTGCGATAATTTTAACTAAGGAGGCTTTCAAATGGATTTCGGTCATCTATATGTTCTTAGGTACATATGCATGTACATATGCGCAGAAAAAACTTGTGAAGTTTAAATTGGATGATCGTAAAATAAAAATTTAGGTCGAAATCTGATTTTTTTTTTGGGGGGGGGGGGGAGTATTACAATTTCCTTATCCATAGAAAGGAAGTAAAGTGAAATGAATCAATGATACTTTAAATCCCTGACAATTTTATCAATTTATTTCTGTTAGTTTTTTTTTTTTTTTTTTGCCATCGGCCAACAGCATCGGCCATCGGCCATCGGCAATCGGCCATTTGGAGGAAAACAATCGGCCATAGGCCATCTTTGAACAATCGGCCAACAATCGGCATCGGCCCATCGGCCAAAAAATGCCATCGGTCGAGCCCTAGTTGTAGTGATACAAATGGCTTTAGAAAGTGAAATCCTTTTCTATTATAAGTCTTAATTTAATAATAGATCGAAAAAAATCCTTTTTAGTTCTAAAGGCTGTATAGAGAAAGAGAGATTTTTTGTCGACGGCAGGTGTAGCACAGTTCAATTACACATAATATAATGTATTTTTTTGTGGTAGTTGTCGTCGTATTCAAAAAAAAAAAGCCAACTCTTAAGAAATTGTTCCCAAGTTATGGAAAAAAACCAAAAAGCCATGGTTTAGGTGTTGAAAAGCTGCTTTACAAAGGACCTCAGTTAAACGTCTAGAAAGAATCAAGTGCACCCAACTATTCTCAACCACGTAACAATTTAGGACAGGAAATGCCTGACTGACGCAAGAGTATATGGTTATACCGAGACAATCCGTACATTAACGCTCTTAGGCATTTTCTTTTACTCGAACCGTGTGGGTACGACGAAAGTGCTCATGCCAAAAATGGTGATTTTTGTACCATTCTAACTAACTTTGGTGTCGTTTTCGACTGCTCACTCGTACAAAATCCCATCCGGTTAATTTATCATAAGTCAGATTTTTCACATGAACGAGTACAAATCTAAAGCGGAGTGAACTACGAGGCATCCGACAATCATTTTAGCTGATTTAAGATTTCAAATAGAACCGTTGATTCATTGATCAACTTTATTTCATTAATGTTTGAGGAACATAATAATAATCACTATACGATCAAAAATTCGTAGTTTAAATGAAACATGTTTCAGCGGAAATTTTCATATTCTTCTGCGCGAGGTAAAACCATCTGCTTTTACTAGGCTCACAAAACTAACTCTATTAATGATGTTTAATTACTAGCAATGAGTAGGTAATTTGAAATTAAAAGTAATATTTGTTGGTGACTCATTATTTGTAATGTTTAGTTACTAGCAATAAGTAGTTAGCTGAAATTAATAGTGATATATATGTTGTGTGACTGTTTCCCATTTCAAGTACTTGGGAGCCAATTTTAGGAATAAATGTATGTTTGCATGTTTGCTGCCCCTGATTTTAGGAATCAAATTGTGACTTTCTGTGCCTATGCTTCTATCACTTAACAAAAAATAAATTTAAAAAAATAATAATAATTTGTTGCAAAACTATGTTAATGACCAAATTTTAGTATTTCGTATTACACAGTACAAAAGCACTGTAATATGCTTGATATTTTTTTCCATTCTTATGTTGTAGATATATTTAAAAATATTTGAATTAATATTCTAAGCTTTCTCTTTTTAAAGGTAATCATTAGCAGGTGTCAAGCTGTATACGTTCTAGAAACTTGATTTGGTACGTTTATACAAATTTAGAAAAAAGGAAAAATGAACAATACGGAAATACAAATAATATGTAGTAATAAAAAAAAATAATTGCGTTTAAAGAAAATTTCAGAAAAGAAAAAAATATTTTTCAAAGAATTGGGTACAAATAAAGGACATAGTTCTAGCAATTTACACAAAATCTGTCATTTCTTTAAAAATTACATTAGAATAATACGACTATTGGTGTTGTTATTATAACTTTTTTTTGGGGGGGGGGGGGGGCGGGTTATAAGTTTCACATTTGAGACGCATAGGCATTATTGAAGAATATGATTCCTTAGAATCAATTATATATAAAGTGTAAAATATTTTTAATAATACCTACTTTTTTTATAGAGCAAAAAAAGTTAATCGTAGTTGGTTTCATTTTAATTGAAATGAATGGGTGTGGTTTCTTTGTCAATAAGTTGTCATGGAACAAAGGGGAATGTATGAACTAATATGTCATTCTCAAGATTTGAAGTTTTTTTCCGAACCAACGCTTTAAAGGTAACTAACGAGACTTTTATTTTTTTATTTATTTTTTTTTTTTTACTATGACGTTATTTACGTGTCACTGCCAGAATTAAAATCTGTGGCTATAAATGCAGTTAAGCGGAAAAAAAGTACTGTAAGCATTATTTTTAACGAATTATTGCATTAACTTTCTCTCTCTCTCTCTCCCTTCATGTACGTTTCGGTAAACGGGATATGTTTATGTATTTAAAAAAAAAATCATTATTAAAAATAATTGGCTACCATAATCCTCATATTTTGCCATAATTAAAAATACCTGATGCTAAACCAAAAAAAATATGGAACAAATTTTGTGCAAATAACTTACTGTTAATACTTTAGTCATACTTTTTAATTAAGGCGGTTTGCACACACAATGACTTTCTTTTTTTTCATTTAAGCTTCAAAATTCTAATTTTCCGTAGTATGTTAGTATGTAAACTGCTACCGATAAAACCATTTCTTCATGGAAAAATAAATTAATATGGTTTTGGAACCTTTGATGTCAATTTTAATGGGCTTTCACTGACAATATTCGAAGATTCTTTCCTCATAAAACTTCCGATGATCTGCGGGAAAATATTGCATATTTTAATTAATACTTCCTCCATTTGAAGCCCTAGGGATGGTAAAGGGTGAAATTACATTCCGTAAATGTTCTAATTTCAAATTATCATGTTTATATGGCGGACCATCAGATAATCATTATCAGATAATCAGTAAATCAATAACAAAAACCAATATTAAATTAAAAATTTAGGGGAAAAAAAACATGTCCCCGAGGACCTATCTCATATGAAGATAAATTTCGCGGGTCAGAACACACATTCTTAACAAATATGACTAACAGCAGACAGAAATTTTAAATCATTGAGCTTTTTCTTCTTGATTTCCGACTATGAAATCGCTACTAATCACGCGTATAAAAACTTAGACTTGCATTTAAAATTTACTTAACAAGATTATAGCTCCTACTGTATATAACTTGGAAGTTGCGAATGCATATCAAACGCAGAAAACTTCGTTCTTTCAATTAGCTCCAATATTTTTAACGTACAGGTAAGTTTTTGACTACCATAATTGTGAAAAACGTTAAGTCGGCTTTTAATTAATATCTCCGGTAGTTAAAATTTTACAAAGACGAGGCCAATCTAAGAACACTTTCGATCAAGTCACCTTTTGAACGAAAAAAAGGACTATCAAAATCGGTTCATCTGTTTAGGAGCTACGATGCCATAAATAGACACACAGATGCACATTTTTAAAACTTATTACCCCTTCCTTTTTCGATGGGGGGTACAAATCGGCTTCGGAAATAATACCTTATAATTTAAATAGGGAATAAAACCTAATTTTAACGGAATTTAATAGTCTTATTCAAATATTTAAGAATTTTTTGAATAGAAAAGATCCGTTTAAGATTCGTCAAAAAATAACGAATACGGATACAGATCCTTATTTCCCCTCACATATCTACGGATACGGATATCCGGAACATGACTGCTATTAACCAGGAAAACACGCGATCTTGTAATAATGAAAAAAAAAGTTGCAAGCGAACGAGCATTGCAAAACATATTTCTGGACGTACAAATTATTTGCACTTGTGTCCCCTTATCAAAACATGATATCTTAAAGTTTGCTGAAATTTTAACAAATGTCGCCAAATTTAGCGAGTTTCAGTCACAAATAGAAGACATCATTCACATGATTTGTCGATGGATGCAGACGGTGAAATATCGCAATTAATTTTTCACCAAATCTTCCAATTTGGCTCTTTTCTTAAAACTTAGTTATTTTTATTCTTAAACTATATTAATACAGTCGACGTTCGTTATAATAACCCCTGTCGTCCGAACAAAATCTGTCACTACAACCAAAAGAGACTATAACGTAAATGCACACTATATTGTCTGTTATTTATTCATTTTAAAAAAATACTGGAATACCTTCTACAAGTTGTGCTTCATGTTAAAAGGAAATTAAAGTGCAGACAAAATTATTAATCTTTGCAGCTTAAAAAAAAAAAAAAAAAAAAAACTTTTTCTGCAGTAGGGGAACATGGGGCAAAGTGAAATGGTGAAATATATACTCTGTTTTTAGCTCCACCTATCTGGTATTATTTTGACTATGTAGTACCGTATGTAGTCTATTTCAGTCAGGAACAAAATACCGCCGAAGATTAAAGCATTTGGTAATACAGGCAATTTTAAAATATTGATACTCATGTTGTAATATTTTGTTGTAAGTCAAAAACTATTTTTGTGACTATAAAATGATAAAGATCTTGTTATTAACATTTCGAATATTAATTGAGACCTCCTAATATTCAATGCAGTATTAACTCAATTAATATTAAAATTATTTGTATTTTTAATAAATTGTACATTTAGTCAAGTACATACGGGGCAAAGTGAAATAGTTTGTTTCACGTACTCACTCAAACATTTAATACATAAATCACTTACGCTTTCATTTATTCATTAATTCATTTGTATTCCTTCATTTAGCAATTCACTTTTTTATTCATTCATTCACTTTGTTTCTAATGCATTCATGCTTTTACTCGATCATTTATTTTTCTTCATATATTAATTGATTCATTAATTTCATTATTCGTTTATTGTTCATTATATTTTCATTTATTCATTCAACCTTTTATTTACGGATTCTTTTAATCAAAAGTATGTTTTACAATCGAGTAGAAAATATTTCATAAGAAAAATATTTCATTTTTCACTTTGCCCCATGAAAAAAAAGTGAACTTTTTCCACCTTTTTTTTTGAAGACTCAAATTTACTGCCAAAAATAAAAAATACTGTTTCAGCGCAAGTTTTGTTATAAAATAGAATGTTCTTTTTTAATGTGCTGTGGTTTTCAAAACAAATTTCCAATTTGTTCATTTTGAAAAAACTTAGTCATCTTAACCATTTTACTTTGCCCCACATTCCCCTACCCCCCCTTGCACATAATTTGAAAACAATACATTTAACTAGTCAACCCGTGCGGAACTCCGCACTGTGCTTCGAATCGTTTCATAAGGCATTTCGCTCTTTAAAAATTTCAAAGAAAGAGCATTATGAAGAGGAACCGAAAAAAGTAAACAGAAAAAATCAGCGCACAAGAGAAGGCATGTAATTTGAAGACATCAGTAACAAAACCTCCTTAAATACAACGTTGTGATAATTTGATCATCGCTCACCTTTTGGTTGTACGTATTTTCAATGCAAACATAAATATCATTAAAAGTGTGGCTGAGCGACTCGTGAATAAGCAGTAATTGTGCATGTGAAAAAACAGGTTGTGGCAAATACAGTCCTGCCCATGTGAGCATCTGACGGAAAAAAAGAAACATTAAAGAGATATTTATTGGCACGGATTCGAACTGGCGCCATTCTGATTAACTGCACGACACTCCAACAAACCTAGCAATTGCGCTTTCCTTTTCGAATGCTATTCGTTGAAGGAATGCGTAATAGAAAACAGCAAAAAAGCATTTTTCCCGAAAAAAAAAATAAGATTATGCGTATATGTTTTGTCATTAGCCAGCATGATACGATTTAAAATTATTCATAAAACAGGGAATTTGATTAAAGAACGAGGAAGATCTCACGTAGCGATTGAAACAAACATTATAGAGAAGTAATAAATTAGATTGAAAATAAGTGTTTTTATTTTTGAATATTGAACAATTTCCCATAGCAGGCTGCTTTAACCGTTACGGCTTAAATGCCCTCACACGTTTTTCTTTTAATCGAACACTTAAAATTCAAAACCAGTTGAACTGAGTCCGTTTTTTAAGTGTAATTTTTCAAACGTAGACGTATTTTTTTTTTTTTTTCAGCCGGAAGCAGAGGAGTAGAAAATGATTTCTTACTAATGAAGTTGATAACAATTTTAATGTTTTATATCGTATTCGAATAAATAGTTAAAGGTTTACTGGGTGAAACTCGTAGTTTTAATTTGGCGTAGTATTTCTTCATTTGTACAAAAGGTCGAACACTGCTATAAGAAAAATCTACATTTCAGCATACAATGAAAATGTTTTTCTGCACAAAAAGGATTCCCTTGAGGTAAATCTAATACTTTTTTATGCTTACCTTGTGCTTAGTGGTCTGGACGTAGTCAAATCTTCAAAAAAAAAAAAAAAAAATTAAAGGAAGAACACCCTTCGATTAACAGTCAACTTATCTGAATGATAACTGTAGCCTGCGTAAAGGAGTCGAAACATCAAGTAGCATTCCCATTGCATTTATTTTATTACGTGTGTTATCTGTTGTATGTTATGAGTACATGTAATGCGTAATATTAATGTAAATTTGCTATTATGTCGGCCTTCCTTGCTTGCCCGAAGTTCAGACAGTTTATAGCCGAACGCTCTACCGAAAAAAAAACTTATCAATTTAACCAAACAACTAACAGTCCAGAGCTTTTAAGCTTTATTAAAAAAAAAAAAAAAAAAAAAAAAACACACACAGGTTAATTTTATTTTATTTTATTTTATTTATTTTATTTATTTTTTTATTTTATTTATTTTTTTTTTGCCAAAAGCGACGCAAAAAATTGGAAAATTGTATTAGAACTTTGCTTTAAAAAAAAAAAAATCTGCATAAGAACTACAGGCTGCATCAAGTTTTTGTAACAGCATGGGGCGTTCCCGAAAACTTGATTTTTAGACCGTAAGTCTACATTTCGTCATTAGCCGGCTTGATAAGTTTTAAAATGAGGGGGGGATTTCTTCAAGAGATAAGAAAGATCTCGCATACTGACAGAAAAATAATCCACATAAATAATATATAAGATAAGATATTGAAGGGAAGTGTTTTTATTTTTGGAAATTTTTACAATTTGTTTTCGCAGGCTGCTTGAACCGTTATGGCTTAAATGGCAGCACGTGTTTATCATTTAACAGCACGGTTAAAATACAAAATAATTTGAACTAAATTCTTTTTTAAGCGTAGCTTTTAGAATGTAGTAAAAATGTGATAGGCTTATTTGTTTTTTGCAGAAAGAAGAAAAAAAAAATATATTTTACCCTTAAATTTGAGGTAGAAATTTTTTTATTTGTAGAAAGAGTCAAAAACTCATTAGAAAAATCTATATTTCAATATGCGATTTATTATTTTTTCTGAACAAAAAACAGTTCCATTGTATTGTCTTAAACCTGATACTTATATTTTCGCTTACATTATGCTTTAATTTTCTGACCAGAGCCAAAGCTTTCCAAACAAAGCAAAAAAAAAAAAAAAAAACCTTACGATTAAGAATCGATTTAGCTCCATGTTGCATCAAGTTCTCATACCAGCAATGAGCGTTTCCATTTAATTTATTCTATTCTGTCATATTTGTTATTCATTGTTATTAAGTGTTCATGTATTGCGTGATATTTCTCTAATTTTTTGATGCAGATTGTCCGGACATGGGCCCGAACACCCATTCTCCTGGTTACCAGTCGAACGCTCTGCCGATCGAGCTATTCAGCTCTGTCGGTCACAGTGCAAGTTAAAGTTATAAATTTCACCGAAAACCACATTCTGGTTCTTTAAAACAGGTTTTTTTGAGAGAAAAACCAATTTTTAGGCCGTGGGTCTATTTTTCGTCATTAGCCTGCACGATAAGCTTTAAAATAAGGTGTAAATCAAAGAAAGCGATCAAGAATTGAAGAAGATCTCGCGTAGGAACGAAAACAGGCTACAGAAATAATATATAAGGATACGTAAAACACGTTGAAAATAACTGACAGAATTCGGTTGTTTTCAAAATTAGGGACCATGGTTTGCTTTTGCTTTGTTTCAGATCTTTCAAAATTGTGTTCTTCGTCGTATTGTGGACTTGCGACCCCTCAAACAACTTTCATGCGCTTAGCTGATGACCGAAAATGGGAATGAGATGTCTTGTCAGATGCAGATGGCTGATTCTCCAAAAGCGGGACATTTTCCACAATCACATTATTTATAAAAATAAAAACGTTCAAAAAAATCTTTAAAAAATTACTTCATTAGAAACTTATTAAGCGAAAAATATAGAGAACTCTCTTTAACTATGCTACGCTTTTCAAAACAGGGGGTGAAATTTTCACATACCAGGAGAGTGATAAATGAGTTTCATCAAATATTATCAAAAATTTAACTATATTAATAAAGAAATAACTGTAACTTAAATTCAAATGCTTGTTATTGCATGACATGACATGAAATGCCATGAAAACCTGGAGACTAACTTTAAAATGATGTAATTTGATTGTTTAAATAATTATATTTCTTTAAATGATGTTATTTTACACCTTTAAGTATGCATAATTAAGTACTAAAAACTAAACTTGTGGAATATTGGTATTAATTCTTTTAATTAATTTAAGTTTCTTGCTATTAAAGAAAAGAAAATAATTTATAGTTCAAACAATTCTTGTGTTAGGCTCCTGGAACACATTATTGTGGAGATTTTTGAGAATCATCCATATGTGAAAAAAAGGGAGAGAAGATTTATGTTTAAAATGTGAAATTGGTGTGCAGGAAAAAGTAGGATCGTTCAGCTTTCTGCACAACTAGTCGCCAAAATTAGATTACCACATCCCAATTTCAATTATCTAGTTATAAGTTGAATTTGTAGTTTGAGGTTTTGTTTTGATGTGCAATTTTACATTTTTTTTAAAACCTGGATGCAGGGATTTTTTTCTTCTTTCTATCGTTTTCTTTATTTTAAAAAAGATGAACAGTTCCTAAGCTAGGCTAAATTTGTTATAAAAATTAACTAGAACAAAATATCGATTATCCAAAATAAATGAATAACTAAATAAATAAAAAGTAAAAAAAAGAAAGAGCTGCAATATTTTGAAGAAATGTTTTAATTTTTGAACATTTTTTTTTAATAGTTCATAACACATTGGTATTTGCACGTCGAACATTAATCCTTTATAATTCCTAGTGAAGAGTGAATAATTTAAGAATTAGTTGCTTTAGAAGAATTAATTAAATACAAGTACATTTCTAAACCTCTGATCTCTAGTGTATTCAAAAGCACTATTTTCATTTTTTGAAACTAAATAATTTAGGAGTTATAAACATACTATCTGTTTAGCCAAAACAAATTGTTTTTACTTTAAAACTTTTGTTTATAATCTTTCCCCCTGTCGATAACAAAAATTAAGGAAGTTCTTTCTTAGTGATACCTAAACGCCAAAAACTATTCTTTGCCTTGCAAACGCTATTTTTTGCTTTTGTTCAACGTGGTAACAAACACACATTAACGCTTCTAAATTGGATGATTTATATTTAATTAGCTTAATCTACTTGCAAATTGCTGTGAAAATGCATCAGTTTGCGGCATAAATATTTAACTCGCTCAGCGTAACAGACGAGCCCCACTACGATTAGCAATTTGTTGCATTTGTTTAACCATTCAGTGCTCTTTCTTTATTTTAGCCAACCAAAGTTTCGCATTAAAACTTGTTTGAATCGTTTCATTCATATTTTAAATTTTAATCTTCCCTTGGCAGGATATATTTTTGACATTAACGCTCCCTTTTACTTTCTCGTCTTTATATTAAACAAATTAAAACATTTTATATACAGTAGTATATAGTTTTTAAACTTTTTTTTACATGCAAATGTAAGTAGTTTAAAGGATGCACAAACTCATTCAAAAAAAAAAAAAAAAAAAAAAAAAAAAACATTAACTACATAAAAATAAACTAGGAGAAGCCGCTGTACCCACGGACAAAATTTACTTTTCAATTTTTGCTGGTCTCTGGGAATGGATAATCGATCGGAAAACTTTTCTGGCAGATAGTACAACTTATCATCTAATTTAGCAATTTTTGTCAGGTGAAAATCTCAAAGCTTTCAACCTCAATTTTTTTTTTTAAACCATCTTTTTTGTCCGTGGGTACAGCAACCCGTTCACCCTGCGGACAGGTGCCTTTGTATCCATAGACATATAAAACAATAATATATAAATAGGTCTGATGAACTAATTTATACTCAATGCATTTTCATAAGCCATTTTATATTGAAATACTTCAAACATCCATTGAAAATAACATTAAATAACATATCCAACAGAAATTAAACTTTGAAAATTAATCGAAGGTTTTTTTTCAATTTTTTTAATCTTCCTTAATTTTTAACGTCAGTGAACTCTTCAAAAAAGTTACAAGTCTTAAAAGAGTTAATGATGTTATGAATAATTAATATGTTTTTAAACAAAAAAATAACTAGATTCATGATAGTATGACTCTCTATGTACTTACGTAATAACTTCAATTTATATGCAAATTGAAACCTTTAACCAAAATTAACCCATTACAAAAAAACTCAGTTTAGATTAAACAAACAAAAATCTAGAAAAATCGACTTCAAATAAAAACAGGTGGGATTGACGGTTTGTAGATTCTACAACAGGTGTGGGGGTTACCTTAACACTATATTTTCAAGTCGTACTTCAAATTCATCATCATTGTTAAAAGCAAATTTTGGACGATAATGACAAGGCACCATTTTGAGGTACTTCACATTGTAAGAAGACTCAGGTGTGAACCAAGGAGACTAAAAATTGCTGTCCGTGGGTACACATGGTTGTGTGTCCTTGGGTACAAAAGTATGCCATTATGGTTTTGCAAGGCAGTCACATCGACAAGACCACAGTTTTACAACATTAAAAATCAGAAACAAAACCTTCAAAATATAGGGAATCATGATACCTACAACAAAAATAAATAATACAATCCACGACGGTGTAAAAAAAAAAAAAGTGTTCATGTTTTTTTTTAAAACTTAGATCCTACTAAAACCGAAAAAATGTGATAGAATCTTAAATGTTCGTTTGGTGGCGTTAAAACTTTCTGGGGTATTGGAGAGGGTTGTGACACACACGTTGAACCCCAATTAGGATTCCTCTCGATGATACCTGGAATTTCCCGACCAACATCCGTAGGTACAACCGTCCGTGGGTACAGCAGCTTCCCCTACAGCAAAATAAACTACAGCATCTCCATAAAAATTTCTGTACTAAATATGGACCCTAGTTTAAGATTTTTTCCTCTCCAAATTTAAACAAGAGCTCTGAATAATGTGTTTTTGCACTGGGGCACAAGTTAGTAATTACAAGTATGTTCAAAACAATAGCAACATTTAAGTATATTTAAGTAAACTTTCACAGTTTTCACTCTCTGTAAACTCAGCGTTTTACGAGACAGCGATTATTGGGGGACTATGAAGCGCGTGAATACCTAAAAATACGTCAGTTTTCGTACATCCATATCGTCATTCTAGAAAAGTGAAGCAACTTGAATTTCTGCAATTTCAAAATTCAATCAGAACGTCCAAACTGATAATATTTACCTATTTAACGCTTTGCTTTTTAAGAATTGTTTTTATTTTTGATCATATTTGCTTCTTTTCTTAGATAAACCAAATTGAATTGTAGAATTTGTATTTTTTGTTTGTCAAATCGTAAGTGCAAAATGTATTTTTCAAAAATGTTTTTTTTTCTTTTTGATCAAACAACTTTTGTGCTTATTTTACTAAATTTTTTTTTTAAAAAATGCGTAATACATCGTTAATTATTGTCACTAGTAATAAAAAAATTTAAAATTGGTAAAATTATTTAAAAAATAGAAATTTGAAGGCAGTAGAGTAAAATGTGGTGCTTGACTGATCCAATGATAAGATTGGTAGAAATAAATTTGTTTGCGAAGTTGTTTGTTCGTTCCATTTTTTTATTTGAGCAGCTTTCGGCTTAATATTGATAAGCTAAGAAAAATTAACATTACTCTATGACGTCATTTTAAACATCCATAAATCTTTATCTGAATGACTGATTTTCGTAGACTAAAACTCATGGGATGAATTCCCTTTTTCTACCAGATTGTTGGAACTCTCAGCTTCAATGAGATGACATCTGCCTCCGGTTAGTTTATTCACTATTCCTGACTGAGGAGTTCGAATGAGAACGAAACTGCCGTCTCAGGATGTGATAACTGGGCTGTCTACTATATTGCATGTAGTTCTGCCTTAGCCCTGACTTAGCGGCGGTAATTTACTGCTAATAGTTCCCAAGCTTTGCATTTAATTCACGAGTCGAACCGCACCATGCTGCGGTCACTCGCTGGTGAGATTAATTCAAATTATAAGATAAGATAGATAAGATAAGATAAAATTTATTAACAAACAAAATACACATACATAACAGTAAGCAAAATTAAAAAAGTAAAGTTAAAAAACTTACAAATTATAAAACATAAATTACAAACGTCATAACAAAACATTAAGAAAATCTTGACTATCGTTCAACATGAGTTAGTATTAAATTCAACACTAAAGAGCGCCAAAGGCACTGTCCGCAGTGTTTTTTAATTGGTTTAGTATGGAGTACAAACACAAATATGTATTAACAGTAATATTTACAAATTAATTTTACACAAGTAGTAAAAATTTTACACAGAACAATTATTGGACTGTTTGATTCCAGAGAAAAAAAAATCTACCAGATTGTTGGAACTCTCAGCTTCAATGAGATGGCATCTGCCTCCGGCTCGGTTTTTTATTGTTCCTGACAGAGGAGTTCTAATAAGAACGAAACTGCAGTCTCAGGACGTGATAACAGGGCTGTCTGGTATATTGCAAGTAGGTGCTTTATTATTATTTTTTTTGTTTTGTTTTTGTTTCAAAAATAGTAAAAACAGTTACATTAGGATCGAATATTCCTTTATCTCAAAGTTTTTATTAGGCCCCAAACTCTTGAGACTGTGGAAACTTCCCATAATTCGAACGTTTTAGCCGGTCCCCTTGGACTTCGAGTTATCGATAGTTGACTGCATTAGTAAAAAATCTAAATACATTACTTCGTTGACTAAGCTTTATAGAACGTATGTAACGCTTGATGATTCAGTGAACTTTCTTATTTGTTCATTTTGAAAAAGGAAAGTTATCTAAGTAATTTTTCACTTTGCCCCACGTTGCCCAATTAAAAGATAGTGTTCTCATTATTTAGCTTTTGATCACACCTTCTGGAAAGCTTTGTTCTTGTCAAACCTATTCATTTAGATTATCATGATGGTGTAGTGCTTACCTATACAATGGTTAGCACATAATAAACATAAATGTTGCTTTCCCAAGTAGCACAAATGGTTGGGGATGGTTAGTCAACGGTGAAGCTTACGGTTGACCAACGGTAGACCATGTCCGCTTTGCCAACCGTTACCCAACCAACCGTTTGCCAACGAAGGACCAACGATCTACTACGTTGCATAGCAATTTGCCAGCGATGGTCCGTCGAAAATATTCAGGTTGGCCCAACGATGCCCAGAAACTGTAGGGCCATCGTTGGCTCTTCGCTCGTTGCTAACCCATCATTCCCCACCAGTTTCATCCGTTAGCCACCGTTAGCCAACTATATCCCCACCATGCGGGCTACTTGGGCTTGAATCAAATTTTACTGATAATTAAATTTACTAAATATACAATATTAATATTCATCTCTTTCACTCATGTTTATGGATTAGTCTAATTACCCTAAATATGACGGCAGCTTAATCGTCTTCTTCATTACACCTTTTAAGATATTCAACCTCAATTTCTCACACACTGCTCATATTTCTTCCCCTCTAACTAAAGTAAATTTCACTTTATGAAAAGCAAAACTCACAAAATTAAACCACTAATAAAGATTTGTATCCAAAGGTAATTTTCAAAATTAGTATTGTCTAACTGATTATCATTTTTAATTATCCATAAAATGTATGTTCAATGTTTTCATTTTGCACGCAATATTAAGTCAATATTATGGGAGAACTTATTAAAGGAGTTATGTAAAGATAAATAACTTCAAGCATACAGCCTATTAATATAGTTTAGAAAATTCAAAAATAATTATTAAATAAAAACAAAAAACCCGACTACGTAAAAACCAAAAAAAAGAAAAAAACCTAAAAAGAAAAATATATAAGCCCAGTAGTTTAGAATTTTATTAAGTATTACTGAATAACTACTCCATTGAAATAGTTTTATAATCGATACACACATAAGACATCATAAATTAAAAAGCAGAATAGAAGGATCAACAGTCGGGGCCCATTCAAATTTTACGGGGTTCCTTGACTGGTCAGAGAGGAATGGGCCCCGACTGTTAATCCTTCTATTCTGCTTTTGAATTTATGATTTATCTTATGTGTGTATATATCGATTATTAAACTATTTCAATGGAGTAGTTATTCCGTAATACTGAATAAAATTCTAAACTACTGGGGTTATATATTTTTTATTTTTAGTTTTTTGGTTTTTCATAGTCGGGTTTTTTGTTTTTATTTAATAATTATTTTTTATTACAGTACACATTACATATAAAGAACACATGAAAAAATTTACATCAGAAAGAGGGGAAAGTACATACGAAGCACAGGTGTCTTGACCCACCGCCTCAAGTGGGAGAAGCAATCGGTTAGACCACTCGATCACTGAGACTCCAATTAGTAGACTAAGTAAACAAAAAATTCAGGCAGCGAAAAATACCTGCATTTGTCGCACGCAGGTAGCGTGCGACACCCAGCGTGCGCCGATCCCAAACTGACAAAATGGCGACTGGTTTTTGAAATGGTACTTTTGGTTACTGTCATGTGTTTAGTGACACTCCCATGATTAAGACAAATCGATTGACGTAAGAATTACCAAAATTGGCCAAGGCGTTTAGCCTGTAGAACGCCACATAGAAACAGACATACATACATAGACTGATAAACACATTACCGTCCTTTCCGTCGCGCACGCGCAGTCGGGTAAAAATTAGTTTCAATATTTTCCTAAAGGTTATTAAAAGGCTAGTTAACTAGTTAGGATGTTGCTTCAGTTTTATTTACCTTCAAAAGTGAAGATGCTGAGAAATTATCTAAAAAGATCTCAGTAACCTCTCGCATCCAGTAATCAGCGATAACTAAGGAAGAACAATTTAAGTAGGCAAATTGACTATGATATTTTTAACTATTAAAATATTTACTTACTTATTTTAAATTCATTTTACAGTTTTGGTTACATATTTTCTAGTTTTAGATTTTAAAGCCCATTACCCGAAAATTTTTTCAATTGATATTTTATTTTTATTTTATTTTTATTTTTTGATTGTCCATCTAATTGGGGATCAAGGGGGGACCCGTCAAGTCAAGAGAACCTCATGCGGTTTTGTAGGTTTTTAGTTACTATACTAGAGCGTGAAGGAAACCTAGTAGCTATTTCTGTGGGTAACTAAAAGCATTTGCTGACATTCGGACAAATAGCAAGGAACACAAAATTTTCAAATAGTCCTTGCACTGTAATTTTTGAGTAATTCATGGAAGTATTTATACTAAAATGTACGCTAGTATGAAGGAGTGTTCTTAATTTTAAAAAATATAACTGCTTCAGATGCAGTATGGTCGTCCAATGAATACTATGTATTTCCGGTTTTGATCTGTAATTCGAAGTCAAACAAGTCAGATTTAAAAGGGCAGGGACGTAACTTTTCTCATTACAGTATACTACATAAAAATTGTGAACATTTTTGGAAAAATTGAACATCTCGACTATCTCAACCGCACTGAATTTGTCCAGTTTAAAAAAATGGTTTCTAAGCATTTTTCTTTTTTCTTTTATAAAGTCAACTCTTACTATTTTTTCCCATAGTTGTGATTAGATTTTAATTGCTACTAAATTGTTGTTTCGTAATAACAAAATGAAATGATATGTTAATGTAAAGGGATTTATACTTACGGTATTTTTGTTCTTTAGGCAGAATAAATGACTTATATTCATGCTGGAATATTTTAGTCTTTTTATATCATTAAATAATACGCTGTTCTCTCAAGACCGCATACTGTCTTCCGAGCTTTAGTGGGTTTCCCAGAAACATTTGGTTAAAACAATTCAAAAAATTTAATATCACATGATACTAGAAACATATTTTTATGTAGGAACACCTTAAAAAACAGTTTTTGCTTGACTTAATTTTCCCTAAGGGTCGTTTATACGAATAACTTAGCATCATTGTTGCAGAACCAATTATTTAAAGCTTAAGTTGTGTATAGTTTTCGTTAAGTTTTACGTTGAGCTCGCATGAAATAGTTGCCA